>NC_142935.1:57264952-57279952 GCF_046866305.1 Octopus bimaculoides
GCGCACTTGGAAGTATCAGCACTCAACTACCAGCATGACTCAAAAAAGATTGGTACAAATGTATAGGTAGAACACTTACAAAAATCAGTATTACTTGGAACTGCAAGAATTCTTCGCAGGGTTCTTGAAGCATGACCAGTAAACAAGTGTCATCTTGGTCTGCCGGCTGTGGACAGCTGACACTTTCCATCATACCCAGCAAAATAAGCTGAGAGTTTTCATCAGATAATAATAATAATAATAATAATAATAATAATAATAATAATAATAATAATCTCTAAATGCTGGAGATGTAAGAATTTCATGTGGCATTTTCCAGGGTGACTCACTATCACCACTCCTCTTCTGTCTAGCCCTAATACCGCTCTCAAAATTGCTCAATGATGCACAGTATGGTTATAAAATATTTGATAAAAATATAAATCATCTCATTTACATGGATGATTTAAAGCTCTTTGCAAAAAATGACCAACAACTCAAAGGCCTACTAGCGATTGTTAAACAATTCAGTGATGACATCAGGATGCAATTTGGCCTTGATAAATGTGCAAAAGCTACCTTTATCAAAGGAAAAATGACAAATACATCTAATGTGAACCTTGACCAGCAAAATGTCATAAAAGAGTTAGAACCAGCGGAGAGCTACAAATACCTAGGGGGTAATTGAAGGGGACAATATCAAGCACTCAGTGATGAGGGAAAGGATCAGAAGAGAATGTTATCGCAGGGTGAGAGCAATACTGAAGACAGAGCTGAACGCGAGAAACAGGATCGAAGCGATCAATGCTCTAGCCATACCAGTCGTGACTTACAGTTTCAACATCGTTAACTGGTCAATTACTGAAATATGTAATGTTGACAGAAAAATACGAAAACTGTTGACAATGCATAGAATGCACCACCCTAAGGCAGATATAGAACGTCTTTATCTGCCAAGAAAAGAAGGAGGCCGAGGACTTTTACAGCTGGCATTATCAATGAAGGTAGCCACAATTGGCCTAGACACCTATCTGAAAAACTCTGAGGACTGGATGCTAAAACTTGTCTTAAAATATGAAAGCAAGAAAGCATCCTACTCAGTAACAAAACAGGCAAAGGAATATCTAAGTGAATTCCAATTGCAACAAATTCAAGAATTAGACGAACTAGAAACACCTGCAGAAAAAGCTAAGCGCTTGAAAACCCGTGCTAAAATTGCTGCCTTAGCTATTATGACTGAAAAATGGCATGGAAAACCTCTCAATGGCAAATACCCAAAGAGAGCGAATAATGCAGATATTGACAAAGCCCTTACCCACCAATGGTTAATGGCCTCTGGCTTGAAATCAGAAACAGAGGGGTTTATCATAGCAGCCCAAGATCAATGCCTACCTACAAAGAACTACCAGGCCAACATATTAAAGAACGGAAGCTCCCCATTATGTCGTATATGCCAACAACAAAATGAGACCATCGATCATGTTGTCTCCATGTGCAGTCTGCTTGCGCCTACAGAGTATCTCAACAGGCATGATAGAGCTGCACAATATATTCACTGGGTAATATGCAAAAACCTGAACTTGCCCCATGATAAAAACTGGTGGGAACACAAACCACCCCCAGTACTTGAAAATGATCACATTGCACTCCTCTGGAATTTCACCATTCAAACTGACAGAAAGATAGACGCAAATAGGCCAGACATCATACTGAAAGACTTCAGACAAAAATCATGCCTCCTCATTGATATGACTGTCCCAATCGATATAAACGTATCTGTCAAGACCTACCAAAAACTGAGCAAATATAAAGATCTTGAAATAGAAATTAGCAAAATGTGGAATCTGAAGACGAAAACAATACCTATTGTCATAGGTGCCCTGGGAATGACAGCGAAACGGGCTGATTACTACCTAAATCAGATTCCAGGAAACCCCAAAATGGCTGAAGTTCAAAAGATAGTGCTCATGGGAACTGCCCATATCCTACGTAAAATACTGTCTATGTGATCTCAAATTTTAAAGCAAACACATAATTTTCTTATGGTTTCTTAAACGTTCACTTGAACAAAACTGTACAAATCCAAATATATGGTACCCTAGGCATAACACCTACATGAACTTCTAACTTGTTGTCTCTTGAGGTCTCTGGGTGAGACTTGGATCCAACTTGTACAAATGCAAAACAAAAGTCAAACATAAAATAATAATAATAATAATAATAATGATAGAGATAACTCGAATGTGGAGTCTAAAAACAGAAACAATTCCTATCATAGTAGGTGCCTTAGGTATAATAAAAAAAATATTCAGACAAATACATAACAAAAACACCAGGACTTACAAATATATATATAATACAGAAAATTGCACTACTGGGTACTGCACACATTCTACGCAAAACACTTTCAATACAGTAAACATAAGAGCACCACAGCAAACCACAGCACATACCCAAGGCGCACAGAGCTGCGCTCGGTAGTGAAGTGAAAGCCCGTTATAAAAATAAAACTACTGAACAATAATAATAATAATGCCAAATCTTATAATTCGTGGAAAGAGATCCTGAGAGACCCTGTGAGACCTTTGACTTGTCCGCTCTCACAGAATTAACCGGTGCAAGTAAGATCTGCCTGCTAAAATGTTTGAACTTAAGCGATCTTATGTTTTAATTATTTGACATGAAGAAGGAACTGATTTCTAGCACTCCCTACAAAAAACAGCCACAAAAAATCCCCCCGCCCCCAACAAAAGCAAAAACAAAAAAAAAAAAGCAAACTCCATCGTTAGAATTAAACAACAGCAACATTTGAAGAGTTATATGTTGAAATTTTTGGAAAAGTCTTGCACATTTTTGTTGTTCCGCTTACAAATTGTCAGCAAATCCTAGCTTATTGAAAATTTTGATTCAAATATAAAGATTAATTGAAAGGAAATGATTTGGCTGTGCTATTAGTGTAAGTAGTACTTTCGGGGTCAGTATCAGCTTAATCAATAATAATAATAATGTTCGTAAAGTTAAAAATCCTCTTCGATGGAAAGTATTTTTATGATCCCATCTGAATAACGCCACATTATTGAAGAAAAGATGTTTCTCTTATTTATCACAATTAAAAGAAGCCACTTAAGAATCAATGTCGAGTTTGTAGAAAGAAACATCCCAACGCATTTTTAAACGGTGCTCGACATTTACATGTCTGTAGTCGCTGCTATCATTTTGTATGTATGTATATTCTTAGTGGAAATTACGATAAACACCATTATGAGTAGTATTTAAATATTTATACAGTGTTTATCTTAATTTCCACTACACATGCTCTGTATGTCGTAACTATTAACACTACTAAGTACAATGGTAAATTAATCACTATAGGGGAAGCCGATTGGATAATGATCATCTACGTGGAGCTTTAACTCATACAGTAGTAGTAGTAGTAGTAGTAGTAGTAGTAGTAGTAGTAGTAGTAGTAGTAGTAGTACATCTAACTGTACACACAAGTTATGTATATACTTATCCAAATTTCCATGCATACATATCGTTACTATTATGCAAAAGTGTCGTAAGTCCAAAACGATGCCTTTTCAGAAAACGAAAAAATAGTTTCACCATCCCATTTCTTTTTACATTAGCAACAGTTTCAGCTTGGCAATAATAGTTTGTTGGGTGCAAAAAATCGTAACACCATGCATGTATGATATTTTCAGTCAGAAATATTTTTGCAAAGCTGTCGTATGTGGGACTGACTCCACTTTTGAAAAATGCTAAACTGTTGTGCTACACTTTGACAATTTTCATATCTTGGCATCTGAAGTAGCTGGAGATATGATAGTTTGATCAAAATGACCGGCTATTGTAAGCAAGATTAAATATTGCAAAAACGCATTTGACCAAATTTGGACATACGACAGTTTAACATAATAGCAAAGATATATGCATGATTTTCAATTTGCAATTTATAATAAATTTGACTCTACTTTTAATATTGAGACATCCTGTCAGTAGATGTTCCGTCGCTTTTCTTTAATTTGTTTTAAAACAATAACCTTAATTTTAACATTTACACGCAAACATACACATTCAGTTAGAAGTATCTTTAAACCTCTTAGTAGCAAATGTGCTTCACTTTTTACCTATCTGCAACTGCTAATCTAGTGCTCCAAATCATCTCCAAAGCTATCTTATAGGGACATCTATCACTAAACCAAATCCCATTACACAAAACCCTTAGCAGGTTCATACATATCCGTGGTACGGGTAAAGAAACTGCACACAACACGTAGAAGTCACCCATTACCATTAAAAGATTTTCGCTGACCATCGCAATGCCTGCGAAGCAACTTTGAGAAAAGCAAAGCATGCATTGATGCATCACATAATCTGGAATATTTTCCTTTCTTAACCACTTTGCATAATCATCCTAACCAACACTACTAAATCAAGAATGTTCTGTATGTAACAGTCCTGTATATAAAAAAAAAAGCGCCCACACTTACAATTTCGTCTTGCTTATAATCTTAGGCTACATGCACACAATACAATTCTTTCTAACTGACCGGCTGTAACCACTGCCAGTCATACCATTACATATTCTTTTCTACTCTAGGCACAAGGCCCGGAATTTTTGGGGAGGGAACCAGCCTACTAGATGGACTCCAGTACGCATCTGGTACTTAATTTATCGACCCCGAAAGGATGAAAGGTAAAGTCGACCTCGGCGGAATTTGAACTCAGAACTTAAAGACAGACGAAATGCTACTAAGCATTTCGCCCGGCGTGCAAACGTTTCTGTTTTCTCGCCGCCTTAATACCATAACATATTGATTGATTCAACCCAATAAAGCAACTAATCTCGACAGTTTCCTCTCATCAGCCTCAAATAATGCATTCTAGAGTTAGCCTATATCCTCGCTATTTCGTTCCTTTTCTAAAAAGGCAATGTCATTTGTTAAGGAGTTCAATGGGACGAACATCATATAGCGGGAGAGAGAGAGAGAGAGAGAGAGAGAGAGAGAGAGAGAGAGAGAGAGAGAGAGAGAGAGGGAGAGAGGGAGGATGAGAAGGGAGGAGAAAGAGAAAAAGAGAGTTCTAGCAATTTCAGAGATAGGTGCACAATCTTTTCGACTGGGCCACCAGAAGCTAAGTAGACGCAGTGAACATAACAATGCAGCGTGTAGCGGCAACGACAAGATACGAATAAGTCAGTTGGTTGTTTGTTACTCAATCGACCAGGTCATCTATGGCTCTCATTAGGAAACACAATATTTAGTTCCAGTAGCTGTAGTATAAAGTAGAAGAGAAACAAAACCGCACTTGGATAGAATACTAGTCGGGTGAAGGTAATTTTTCCATTTCCTGCAAGATCATTTTAAATTCAGTACTGCAATTTCATGGCGCCCATTAATTTCATGGCGTTTCTTTACCCACTGTCCATTCACGGGTATATATTTTGAACTTTATCGATTCTGTTTTTGATTGTCAAGTGTTTTGTCTGTCATGGACAGTGGGCAGTATCGGTGAGACAAAATACAAACCATTGTTCTCATTCAGCCACAAGTCAGCTATAACACTACAAACCTATGACCAAGACCGATCTAGTCGTAAAATACCTTATCTTTTATTCCGATATAGTTCTTCTAAGAATAAGATATTCAACATATTAAAAAACGGCAGTGTTCTTATATTCGAGAGCCATTTGGCTGCGATTTTAACAGCTCATTCGATAATTGATGAACCCCTATACTATGAAAGTAAACTTGAATTTAGTAAAATTTGAAGTCATAGTGAGAATTATCGAATTAAAATACCAGTCCAAAACTAACATTACCGCGTCGAATTCCACCGCCCTTCGTTCGCACAATAACAACGGCTGAGAGTTTCTCATAGGAAGACGCAAACGCCAGATTATCGTCTGCTTGCTTCTTTGGCCAGTCGTCGAACAGGTATTGTTTAGCAATGAAGGGAGCGGTCCTTTCGAATACAAATGGTCACCTTAAAGAATGTAAACAATAAAACATTCTATTGCAACGAATAAACAAACGTTTCTTCAAATGTATAATATACAATATACAATGTTTCCCTTTTAATTTAATGTGTTTATACTGTTTATGTTTGTATGCATGCGGGCGTGCGTGTGTGTGTGTGTGTGCTCGCGTGTGTGTGTGTGTGTGTGTGTGTGTGTGTGTGATTATTTTTCCTTTCTCACCCTCTCTTATTCATCTTGTATTTCATACGTACTTTTCCTGCTTTTGATGTTGTTCACATCACATATCGTTGTCTTGGGCGTATTCCCTCGCTCTCGCTCTCTCTTTCTTTCTCTCTCTCTCTCTCTCTCTCTCTCTCTCTCTGTATCCTTCTTTCTCACTTTCTCCTCATTCTTTATCGCCTTCTCGCCTTCTTTTCACTCTACTCATGTCATATTATACTCTCCATCTCGTCTCCATTTTTTCTTGCTCAAAACGGATTTATATTTCCATGTTGTGTCATAATTTTAACGCTGATCTTTCATCCTCACCTACTTTTATTTTATGCATACGTACATACATACATACATACATACATACATATATCAAAGCATTTGTCTGTGTATACACACACACACACACACACACACACACACACACACACATATATATATATACATACACTCACACATATACACACACGCATTTACATATACATATTTATGCATATACATACAAACATACACAGATATATACACATATATATGTATGTGTAAACATATATACAAGTATATATATACACATATATGTGTGTATATCTTTATACGTGTGTGTGTGTGTGTGTACACGCACATATAAATAATATACATTTTCATGTGTAGATATCAATACACGCTACACCATACACACACACACACACACATATATTATCTCTGAATTCGTAGAGAATGTCTGTGTGGCAGTAAATCGCTAGACAGTAGATCGTATTCCAGTATTTAGTTTCGTTTCTGTAGGTTGCAAGTTCAAAACACGCAAGGTTCTACTCTTGTTTCTCTCTCTCTCTCTCTCTCTCTCTCTCTCTCTCTCTCTCTCTCTCTCTCTCTCTCTCTCTCTCTCTCTCTCTCTCTCTCTCTCTCTCTCTCTCTCTCTCTCTCCTCGCTCCGTCTTTCCATTCCTTCTCACTTACTCTTAGTATCTTATTCCTGTACTCACACATATTTTTACAGACTTACACCTTTTGTACACACACACACAAACACACATACTCACACACATTTGAAAGTTCTTTGCAACACAAATAAATGTTAATTATGCTGAATGTTTCGAAAATAAAATCCAGATCACATCCTGTTAATATCTATCTATCTATCTATCTGTCTATCTGTCTATCTGGTATCCGTTCGGTAGTTCGCGTCAATGGGCACCTATCAAGACCATTCGACATTGCATGTTCGCTCCTGTACGTATTGACTCTCGAGCCACTACTGCGGAAGCTGGCGACGCTGAGGGGCATCCCGCGAGAGTTGGGATGCGGGACGAGCGTGTCGGCATACGCGGACGACGTCACCGTCATAGTGTCTAGCCAAAAGCACATCGAGCTTGTCGGCGAGACACTGAAAGACTACGAAACGGTAACGGGAGCAAAAATCAACCGGGATAAGTCAGTGGGCTTGCGGCTCGGCACCTGGAGAAGCAAGCCCATGCCGTCAAGCAGCGCCTCTGTCGTGTGACGTTGGACTGACGGTCCGGTTGAGTTGCTCGGGGTCTGGTTTGGTCCAGACCTCCAAACGGAGAAGAACTGGGACGAGATAACGAGAAGGGTGGCCACTCTAGCCCGGCAATGGGCCGAAAGGAAGCTTTCTCTGAACGGTCGGGCGGAGGTGGCGAACACGTACATCGCGTCCGTCATCTACTACCGCCTGACCGTCGTTCCTTGTCCCGACCCTACCATCACCAAACTGGAGCGCATCCTCTTCCGCTTCTTGTGGAAAGGAAGCGTTCCAATGGTTAGGCGATCCGTTTGCTGCCAACACCCGTTAAAAGGAGGACTGGGCATGCCGTGGTTGATGATGCGCAGACACGCGCTGAGACTGCGACATTTCCGGCTCTACCTAGACAACGGTGAACAGGTGTGGTCGCCGTTTGTGCGGCGCGCTTTCCCGCAGCTCGTCTCCATGACCGAACTGCAGTCGTGGATCAAGAAGAGGCCGAGGAAGGGTGAATGGCACCGCGAGTGTCGCGCTGCTCTTCGGCAACTCCAACAACCCGGGTCAACCTTGAGCGACTGCATCACAACTAACGCATTCTATAGTGGATTAGTGGAGGGAAGGTACGACGACGATCTCGGGGCGAACCTGGGCGTCGACGAGGAATACCTGACCCGCCTGTTTAAGACGACCTTCGGACCGGGACCTATGGACAACTTCCAGAGATCCCTGGCCTGGCAGTGCTATCGAGAAGCACTACCCGTTCGGGATAAGCTCTACAGGCATGGCTCGAGAAACACGGGGCCGACCTGTCCGAGATGCCGGCAGAGCGACGAAACCGTTCTGCACGCACTCGTACAGTGTCCCACCATTTCCGAGCTGTGGGCTTACGTCGAACAACTGCTATCGCGTGTGGGACGAGTCGGTCTATCAGCCGAGTCTATCGTGAATATTGTCGCGCCTCCTTCCTTTAAACGGGAAGGAAGAGCTATTTTCATCGTACTTGTGGCTATGGCGAAAGAATGTGTATGGTGGACGCGTCTGAAAGGTCTAGAGACAAAGACTTTCCTCTCTGGGCAATCTCTCATCAACTTCTTCAAGTATCACCTGAAGAGGAAGGTGAGAGTAGAAAGGGAAGTCTTGTCTAGTGAATGCTTCAAAAAAAGATGGGTGAATGTAGCAAGGATGGCACGTGTGAACGACGGAGCCATCTTGAGCATAACCCTATGAACTAAAAAAAAAAAAAATCCAAGAAAAAAAAAGAAAACAAAAAGGCAAAAGAGAGTCACTTACTGTTATAGTTTCTTCAATGAGAATATTGACCAAGGTTACCGTGGTCTTTTCCGTAGGCTTTTCTTTCCACGGCCAAACCTAAACTGTCCTCCCCTCCTTTTACACGAGAACATTACTGTGTGATACACGATCCCTATTGATCGCCCCCTTTTTTTTTTCCGATCCCTTTTGATCGAACTCCCCCCTTTTCCTTCCTACGATCCCTTTTGATCGACCCCCCCTTTTTCCCCCTTCCCCCTCCCAAAAAGAAAAGCTCTACATTGTATTTGTCCCATCTTCGTTGAGCCCTGTGTGGCTAATAAAAGAAATGTATCTATCTATCTGTCTGTCTGTCTGTCAATCTATCTGTCTGTGTCTATCAATCTATCTGTCTGTCTGTCTATCAAATCTATCTGTCTGTCGATCTATCTATCTATCTATCTATCTATCTATCTATCTATCTATCTATCTATCTATCTTCTGTCCATCTATCTATCTATCTATCTATCTATCTATCTATCTATCTATCTATCTGTCAATCTATCTGTCTGTGCCTATCAATCTACATGTCTGTCTATCAATCTATCTGTCTGTCTATCCATCTATCTATCTATCTATCTATCTATCTATCTATCTATCTATCTATCTATCTATCTATCTATCTATCTATCTATCTATCCATCGTGCAACTTCCAAACGACCAATGCGTTCTATAGAGGACTAGTGGAGGGGAGGTCTGACGACACTCTCAGGGCAAACCTGGGTGTCGACGAGAAATTCCTAACCCGCCTTTTCAAGACGACGTTCGGGCCGGGGCCTATGGATAATTTCCAGAGATCCCTGGCTTGGCAATGCTATCGAGACGCACTACCAGTTCGAGAGAAGATCTACAGACACGGTTCGAAAACCACCGGACCGACCTGCCCGAGATGCGGTCAGAGCGACGAAACCGTTCTGCACGCACTCGTGCAGTGTCCAGATATTTCAGAGCTGTGGACCTTCGTCGAACGGCTGTTGTCGCGTGTGGGACGAGCCCACTTATCAGCCGAGTCTATCGTGAATATTGTTCCGCCACCTTCCTTTAAACAGGAAGGAAAAACGGTTTTTGTAACATGTATTATTTTATAAAGACACTGTCAAGTTTAAATGAATATGTACGAAAAATACCGGTAGCTTAATAAATATACTTCTAGGACAAAGCAGAACAACATCGACAAGACCGAATGTAATTACAGGACAACATAGACTATTACAGGACAAAACCAGTGAGGTGAGTTTGTCTATAAGGAAAATTCAGGAGCTGCAGACGGTAAATGTTTTACTGTTCAACATTTTAGAGGTGAGGAATTATGTACAATATCTACATTGGACGGATAGGTGTCCTCATCTTGTTTGTTACCACAATGTTTCTGCTGATGTACTCTCCAGCCTTCATCAGGTGTTGTGGTAGAATTTCGAACCCAACCCTTTATATACTAGGACACAATAACCTACTAAGCAAACCTAGTGCAGATATGAGTAGAATACGAGAACCGGTATTAAGGAAAGATACAAAAATAATAGGTTTATAAGCCTAAAAATTCACTCTATAGTTGCTCACCGGCATATAACATAGTGGTTAAGAGTGCGGGCTACTAACTCAAAGATTCCGGTTTCAATCCCAGTCAGTAACTTGAATGAATAATAACATCAGCAAAAAATACTTTAAGAATGGGAACAGAGTACCTCAGTAGTCAAATAAGGAGTTAAGTTCGAAATTCCACCGGCTTCAAAGCTTACCCCACCTACCAAACGTACGAAACATTTTGAAAGATTATGTGGTAACAACAAAGAAAGCGAGGACACCTATCCGTCCAATGTGAATATGATAAATGCTTTGTGGAGAAGGTAGCATATTTAGTTCGGAAGTTGAGATCGCAATGGATGAATGGTGGGTTTTTCTAGAGTTCGCCAGACAGAGCGGCGTGTGGTTTGCTATTTAAAATGAGAAAACGACACTAAATCGTACTCGAAAAGGGAAATAGAAAATAAAACGTTATAATATTATTCTGTGATATAGTGTTTGCAGCATATTATTAAGCGAGTTGATATTAACGAGTCGTATAGCCTGACATAGCTGTATTTGTCTACGATATTCAAATATCCACTGGCCACTGATTTATTTCTCTCGGCTCGTTTTTGTTTAAATTATGCAAATTACCTAGGCCGTAAATGATTACATTCACATACACCAATATACTTTCTTCTTTTGAATTTCGCTATTTTGTAGAACTGATATGATCTCAGCTTCATAAACCACTGAGCTAACCATGCATGCCTGGTAGAATGGGCAAGTGTCTGGGTCTCACAGTTACATTTTGGATTAGGCGCCTGATGTTTACTTACGTCTAATAATACCTTTCATGTTGGGGCAGCAACTTTAAACAAAAACTTTCAATGAATGTTAATTAAAAATTTTCTTATACCTATGGCTATCCGAGAAATGCTCATCTATCAAGGCAAGGAATTTTCAATGGGAGCTTGTTTCAGCATTTAAGGAGATAGGTAGTAGTGAACTATATAACGTTCCTAGGTCTATTTAAAAGGCTGTTTACGTATATACATAAACAGTTATATCAACTCCTATAACATAGTTAATATCAGTAATAGGGTATCTAATCTCTCCTCTTTTAAGGAAATATTCGATAAGGCAGCCCCCTACTATAATAACACTCTGACTAATAAAGGCTTCAAAGTGAAGATAGCTTACCCCACCTACCATAAATGTACGAAGCATGAAAATAGGCATAGAAAGATTATATGGTTCAACCCATTCGGTTTCTTCTTAAATGTTAAGTTAAATATAGACAGAAAATTCCTTGCCTTGATAGGATAAGCGTTTTTGGGATAGCCATTGGTACAAGAAAAATTTTAATAGCTGTTCAGAGAAAGGCTATTACAGCTGCTGCCCCAACATGAAAAATATTATTACAGGTAAGTCACATTAAGCCTCTACTCCAAAATGAAACTGTAAAAACCTAGACATATGCCCACTCAACCAGGAATGCTTGGTTAGGTCAGTGGAATAGGATGCTGAGGTCACCTCTTCAACAAGATAACGAAACTCAAATGAAAATGCATATAAGTTTATGTGAAAGTGGTTTAAAAAGATATATACTAACCACCAGTTTTCTTTCCGACATATAAACATGAAGAAAAACACTGTTAGGTAACAATATCTGGGACCCGAAGGCCAAAAAATGTCCGCACATGATCAAAGAGAGCATCGTAGAGCAATCCACATCATATGTCAACGGGCTAACGATGTGAAGGTTTTGTATTGCTGAAAGAGCTTGTATCCTTTCTAAATCTTTGCTTTAATTTTGTTGAAAGAGCTTGTATCCTTTTAAAATCTCTACTTTAAATTTCACTAAATGCAAGCTTGTGGATAAGTTTTTAATATCGAACAGAAAGATACCACTCTCTCTGGATCGAGCATACAATCTCACACATTTTAGCCTTTCTCCGTCGAATTAATCACACCAACCATTATTCCATTCTAAGAGGCAAAAGGGACACAACTGTTATACGCTCTTGCTTCCAAGGAAATATGCTTCATAATTTATTAATTGAACACGATTAACATAAACACTTTCCCTTTTCTCATACGAATAGGAGAAATATGCTCACACAACACATACAAAGAGAGGGATAGAGAGAGGCAGAGAGACTGAAATAAAGAGGGTGATATATCGCTACCCACTAAACCTTTTTTTATTTTCTCTCCCTGTTTATTTCTGTGTTCCTTTCTGTCGAAGAGCATAGACTCGAAACGTAAAAGACTTTCTCACATCCCGAGCGTTAAACTAACACATCTGTTTGTTGTTTACACACCCGTCTTCGTCTTTTGTTTTTTTTGTAAATTCTCACTATATATATATATATATATATATATATATATATATATATATAGAGAGAGAGAGAGAGAGAGAGAGAAAGTATGTGAGAGAGAGAGAAAGTAAGAGAGCGAGAGAAAGTCTGAGAGAGAGAGAGAGAAAGTCAGAGTGAGAGAGAGAGAGAGAGAAATAGTGATATGTGTGATGTCAAATAAATCAGCGATGAATCAGCGACGCCAAATAGGCAGCGCCAAAACGGCTGTGCCAAATGTCTCGTAGCCTACCATGTTTGCCTATATACTTAGCACCATACAAATATCGGAAATGAGTTGTGATGAAATAAGTCAGGGTTTATAAAAAAATTAACTAATCAAGCATAAATTCTCGACTTGCGTCCAAACATTGTTACAGTGGTTTAATTTTACTTTGGTTGACAATACACAACCCGGAACATTTTACTTTGGTTGACAATACACTCAGAAAAGCATGAAAGCCACAACTTCTTGTTCGGCTTCCGTCCAGCACC
Source organism: Octopus bimaculoides (assembly GCF_046866305.1). Lineage (NCBI taxonomy): Eukaryota > Metazoa > Mollusca > Cephalopoda > Octopoda > Octopodidae > Octopus > Octopus bimaculoides. Next base: position 57,278,271 of record NC_142935.1, read on the forward strand.
TTGATACTGCGGTTAAATTTCTACTACATGGTTGCCATTGCTGACCGAAAACAGTTTACTTTTGGGGACAATACACCTAGATAAGTATGAAAGTCATAGCTTCTTTGTAAATCTGAAGTAGTTGCTTTTATAAGAAATCAATATTTTCTACTGTTGCAATTATGAATTGTTACATAACTGGAAACGAGTATTTGATACCCGTGGGATTACCAAAAGAAAAGAGAAATAAATGCTTTTTGAGTTCGGGTGTTTATAGAATAAATGCTGCAATATCTGAAGTAGTCTGCAGCTGTTTCAAAATATATTAAATATGTACAAGGTGCCACTTTTTAACATAACTAAGAGTTGTTTTACCGATTAGGTTTCGAATTTAGCTACTGTCACTTCATGTTCAATAATTGGCGCCAGATTTAATGAAAAGTAAAATTGCTGACACCTACAAAACAAAAAGAGAAATGAAATGAAAAGAAAGAATACTAAACAATTTTGTCGTCTGCATCGTTGAAACAGTCAATATAGTAAATTATCATAACAATCGCTATTTACTCTATCAAAATTTTCTGTTGTTTGACCTCAAAATATTTCAACGAGGATTTTACACAAATGGATTTTAAACGAAATGCCAACAAAAATGAACTTCTTTCATTCAATTTTTCCCCTCCTGCTTTTTGCTTATCACATGTGAAAAGTATGGAATCGTTGTTTTGTCATAATTTTTTTTGTAGTTATTTTCACGTTCTCAATTTCAAAAGTAAAAATAAAGAAAGAAAGTAAGAAAAAAATGAAAGTCTCCTCTCCTTTGTCAGCTTCCGTCAGACGTGTTTTTTCAGCTGTTTGACAAATAGTTAACTTGTCAGCTGTTTATGTTTGCTGTCCGTTTTGTAGCAGCATTAACCTTCGTTGATATTAGAGGTTTTCTGAAAACAGAGATAATGTAAAAAATTGAATTTGCTCTCCCTCTTCGAAGGAGTTTACGTCAATACATTTTGGGATATTCTTAAAACTTTATGCTTGTTAGAACGTTTAAAGCATCATATTATGTTAAAAGACCTTAAGGGGACCGTACGATGCAACGAAAAGATGTGCTACTTGGGTGATTCAGCATCCCTATCTTGAAAAAGGTTATCTATTGAGCAAGTTCAATTTCACTGGTAATTTTGAGTTGTTTATCGATTATTTAATGCTAACAGTCAAGGATAAAAATGTAAATAAGAATGATAGTGAAAATTCAATTTTGGTTGTTTATTAAGAAAACACTTTTCATTCAAGGAGGAATTTACATTTAGAAAGCGTTGTTTGACAATAATATTGACATTCCATGAAGCCGTAGAATTGGTAGTAATTATGCCGCACTGGATTATGCGTGACACCCGACTAGGAAGAATGCCTTACAGCATTTAGTGTTTCCCTTATAAGTCTGTGTTCAAATCTCAGAAGAAACGTATTTTCATCTCTCTAGAGCCAAGAGAATAATGTTAGTAATATACCGCATTTAATGATATTTAAGACGCATTTTTTCTAAAAAGAAAAAAGAAGCAAAACAAAAATAAGATGTCTGAAATACCTACTCCCCGTCTCGTTCCTATATGCAAAGTTGGACCTTACACAAGCTTTAATGCATTGAAAACTATTTCTGCTGAAACTAGGATGTGTCTAATACACCGGTGCGTCTTTTATGCTAT
>NC_142935.1:57284952-57294952 GCF_046866305.1 Octopus bimaculoides
GCTGATGAGAGCTGCAACTGGTGCCATGTATACCAGTACTACCTGTTCCATAGTCGAGTGGTCGGCGACTAAACTGCCTCCCCCCCACTTGAGTAGCTTGGTACTCTTGTGAGAGGGGGCTGGACAGTTGGACTCAGTAGGGCCAAAAATAAGAACTGTCGAAAGCCGGATGAGCTTCTCGTGAGCCAACGGCTATCCATTTGAGGAAGGTAATGGCGAACCACACCAGTATCTCCATCAAGAAAACATTATGAAAAAGTCAGCACAAAGTAACGCTATGGATTCATCCGAGGGGAGAACTCGCGCTTAATGGGGAAGCCTTTCGCTGTTGTGTCAACAATGCGATGTAAAAGCGTACGATACATGACGGCGACGACGTCGGCTTATTATATCGACCTTTTTTGCCGAACCATAAACAAACCAATATCTGTTCACGTGGTAGTGATGGTGGGGGGAAACACAGGTATAGACACACACACACACACACACACACACACACACACACACACACACACATACACACACACACACACACACACACACACACACAGACAAACGCACACACATGCACATGATGGGCTTTACCACAGTTTCCGACTACCAAATTCACTTACAAGGCGGTGGTCGGCCAAGGGCTACAGGAGAAGGTGCTTGTCCAGGGTACCGTACTCTGGGACCGAATTCGAAACCACACATGACTGCAAAGCGAGTTTCTTAACCAATATTTCACATTTGACATTTGACCTCTGTAACAAAATGCAGTAAAGTGTTCCCTGATGATCCATTGTGGTTGAGCATCAAATTGCATTTCCAATACAGAGTTCCAAACAACCACAATGGTGAAACTTAAGTAGGAGCAAATGATATAAAATTGTGTTTATCGTAGTTTCTTCTGTATTTGCTCTGTATACCATAACTAATAATATTACTAAGTATAGTACCAGGTTAACCACTGTACTGGAAGCAGACTGGACTGTAATAATCTACGTGGACATTTAAGCACAACAGTAGCAATTGTACATGTAGTTGTATATGCAAGATATACTATATCATACGATAATACACACAAACACATACATACACACACAAATACACACGCGCACTGACGTGCGAGCGCGCACACACACACACACACACACACAAATATATATCATCTCATCTAATTTTTGCCCACTTATTCTTAGGAGTGGGATTGATTTGTTTCAACTAAAACTTTTCAAAGCAGTGCCCCTGCACGACCACTTTCCAAAGACTGAAGCAAGTATAAGTTAAGATAAAAAAAAAAAAAAAGAGAAATTACTAGATACCCTTCTGAAAATTTCGATACCACATTACACAGCGGATCTATATCACATTACATCGCACTATATACAGTATCACATTACCACTCACTATACTATACAACAGCCACATCATTCCATCGTTCGCTATAGTACGTTATACTATGATACTAGAGCATACTGCATAGTACAACACTATACTCTATTACGTACCACGGCAATATGCTACACTGCACTATATCATTCTACCCTTTAGTGCATTATAACCTTGCTATATGCTATGCTACATAACAGATACTCTGCTTCCATATACTATTCCACACAGTACTTCTGTTCAATAATATTCACTGTCCTACATTACTCAGTTACAAAACATACGTCATCACTGCACAAAATGACACTATGCTGTACAATTTTAAACTATATACTTAAACTATATTACATTATAACTACACTAAACTAAATGTATATTAAATTATACTGCACTTCACTGAACTACATGACCATGTTACACTAAGCTACACTAAAACTATATTGGATTATAACTACACTAGACTATATTACTGTTACACTAAGCGACACTAAGCTACTAGATTATAACTATACTCGACTAAATACATATTAAGCAAACTATATTTCACTAAACTTTACAAAGCTACACTAGCTATATTTCACCGTTCTAAAGCTATATTACATTGTCGCTACGCTAGACTAAATATATGTTAAACAAACTACATTACACTAAAATATTCTATGCTATACTATACCTGTATGACATTAAAACGATACTTCACTAAAATTACTCTAAACTAAATTACACTACGTGAGGTTGCACAACATTACAACTGTTACACTTCAGTCACACAATGGCGATGTAGATGTAAATGGATTTCTGTCGGTTCCGACGACGGAGACTCAATTATTCGATCAACTCACTTCCCGCGAATTAGGGTATAACTGACTGAACATTTCACAGATACATGTTCTCTTAATGCGTAATTCTCATCGTGGTACAATGTGTGTGACGGTCGTATGTTTGAAATACAAGTAAGATTTATCCGATCGGCGTCTAAACAGCTTACATCTACTCAGTTTTGCACCTGAAGTATGGCTCGACCTGAGGCCATAAAAAATGGTAATTGCCAATATATTTGTCCAAGATGCCACGGAGTGAGTTCGAACGCCGGACCTCGTGTTTGCGAAGCGAACTTTTCAACCATTCAGTCATACTGCACTTATAGTAGCAGACATTAGAAAGTATTTTGCTTAGTAATCAACACAGAAGAGTTCGTCTCCTTTCGAAGCAAAAACACTAAGAACAGCAGAATAAAATAAGAAGTAGAAGGACAAAGGTCATCAGAATACAAGATAAATTCCGACAGATCAATTTATGGCGAAGTTACGTGAGAATATAAAGACTTTATCACTTCTCCAGATCTCTTTCGGCCACCATTCCACTACTCTTATTTATTTACTCTGTCATTGAACTTTCCAGATATCCTAATAGACAACACGTTCGACTGCTATCTTCTGGAAGCAACAAAACCAAGAAAAATAAGAAAGAGTAAAATAAAGAATGGATGAAAGACAGAAAGGAAACGTTAACAAACCAATCTCACTGAATTTCATTTTTGTTATTCCTTTATTTGTTTATTTTTTCTTCCTTCCAAGTGTCGCTTGATAAGGAAGCCGGACATGTAAACAGATGGTGAGCATTCATAGATCGCTCATTACCTCACACTAACCATAAACTTCCACTGCCTTCACCAAAGCACATCATCTGTGATGACCCTACACTATACACCCGGTACTTTACACGTGCGAAGTGTAGAAACAATATTTTCACAGATCTAACCACAACATCGTGATGAAATGCCACACACACACATATGTATGTATGATGTGTGTATATATCACCATCGTAACAGAAAACAAGGGAGAAGACAACACCAATACCAACAACAGTATCTACGACCCTAGTATCTACGATCCCCGTCTCTACCGCAACCATCACCAACATCTTAATCGCAACCGTAAAGATATCTGTAAATCTATCAATTAGAAACATGGTCGGGTCTAACATATGCAGTATTGTGAGCGAGCTGGAATACTTCGATAAACTAAGATTAATTATATTTCTACAGAATATTGATGGGCAGTTTAGAAACTAAAACACCAACGAAGGTAGATAACTCTAACTAGACAATGCTGATTGGAGTGGATTTGATCTTGAAAGTAACGCCCAGGTTTCACTGTTATTTAACCACCTCAGCGAAACATTCTGTTCGACTGGTGTGACTACGAGTAATCTATCTATCTATCTATCTATCTATCTATCTATCTATTTATAATACACATATACGTATGTATGTATGTATGTATGTATGTATATATATGTGTATATATATATATATATATATATATATATATATATATATATATATATATATATACATATATATATATATATATATATATATATATACATATATATATATATATATATATATATATATATATATATATATATATATATATATATACATACATATATATGAATACATATTTTTTTGTGCATATATATATATATATATGCATATATATATATATATATATATATATATACATGTATATGCATGTATATACATATATACAGACATCCTTTATTTTTTATTTTATTTATTTATTTATTTACTGGTGTAAATCACTGGAGTACAGCTATGCTGGGGCACCGTTTTGAAAAGTTTAGTCTCTTTTGCTAAACTGCTATTTTACGTTAACTAAACAAATGAACACCGTTTGTCAAGCGGTTGCAGGGGACGAACATAAACACACACACAAAAAAAATTACACACGCACACACACACACAACTAGTGCTAGTGAATATAACTGCCTCTTTTATAATGAGCGAATAGAATTCATTACTGGAATTTGAAAACTGACCGTTAGATTTATATGTCAACAGTCACATATTTATTTTGTTTCTGACATATACATATATATATATATATATATATATATATATATATATATATATATATATATAACGGGCTTTCACACAGTTTCCATCTACTTGATTTACTTACAAAGCATTAGTTAGTCCGGGGCTATAGTAGAAGACACTAGCCCAAAGTGCAGCGCAGTGGGACTGAACCTGAAATCACGTGGTTGAAAATCGAGTTACGCAAACTTGCATAAATCTATGAACATACAGATACACGTAAAATACATAAATATGCTTCGTCAACAAATTACACAAATACCTTCTCGTAATTGTTTTATTGCATTCTTTTCTTCATATTTTGGCATTATGAGTTTCTTGCTGTTTATTTAGAACAGGGGTTCTCAACTATTTTTTATCTATGGATCCCTTTGATTACTATTTTATTTTGGTAGACCCTTTCAAAACTCCTGGTTGGTTTTTCACACATTAACTTGTGTAGGTTGAACTATGTAAAATGTTAGAGAAAGAAACCTAGATGTTTCTTGCAATACATACATCTAAAGCAATATTTTTTCAGAGGCCCTTAAAATACTATTGTAGATACCTAATTTTATATTTTGTTGCATGGACCCCTCAAAATCTTATATGGACCCTCAGGGGCCATATAGATCCAGGTTGAGAACCACTGGTTAAGAACAATCAAATTCCTAAATCTACAATTTCTAAACTTGACTTTCGCTGTTTCAATTTCATGATGTGAAATGCTACTGGTGAGTATAACTGCCTCTTTTATAGGGAGGGAATAGAATTCATTGCGGGAATTTGAAACCTGATCGTTAGACTTATATGTCAACAGTCACTTGTTTATTTTGTTTCTGACATATATAAGTTTTCTGTGTGGTTATTTTAGTATTGTTGTACGCTTATTTTAGTATTGTGCTAGTGTCTTTGGATTGGCATCATCATTTGAACCTCGGAAAAATGATCCTTGTATTTCTTCCGGTTTCTCACATTCTGAGTTCAAAGCTCGCCGAATTCAACATTGCTTTTCATACTCTCAAGGTCGATAAAATAAAGTACCAGCCAAATACTAGAGTGGATGGTAATAGCTAAACCCCTCCTCTCAAAGCTAATACTCTTGGGTCGAAATCAAAAACAATTTTAGCATTGGTCTAATTTTGAGTGAATTCTAAGGAGCCTGGTTTTCAGCAGCTGTATTGGCAATTCCAGATAGGTTTTAACCTTATTTCATCTCATTGGTGAGGAATAGTTTAATGCGTAATTTCCTGATCTTTGGATGGCTTTCAGAGCATGTAGGAAATAGTTTCAAAGAATTTACTTCACCATGTATCTATCTGTTTATTTCTTTTCGCATAAATTTTTGTTTTCCTCCAAAATCGGTTGCTGGGGTTACATTATTATTTTTTGTTTTTCACTATTGAAACGATTAATACTATTATGACATGTATCTCCTCCTGCTACCACTGACATCGCCATGATGAAACTCAGTGAACACTGCAAATTGCCGCTTGCCAGAAATACAATCAGAGTTAAATAAACAGTGTGAAAGACGAACTTTCCTGCCACCCTAGAATAAAACGGAATAAGGCTGAATAAGACAGAGTAAGACAGAAGCGTTTGTGTATTCAAAAACCTTTATTAACTCTTCAAAGCGAAATCGAGAACAAAAGAACTTTTATTATTAAGCTAGCTTAAAACTCACACTCCGTGTGCACTTTTAAACTAACTCCTGCGGAGGGATAATTGGGAGTGCGGCTTCAAATTAAGAAGAGCTAAGTAACATAACTATAATACGATGATAATCAATTCTGTAATGCAATCGTTCTATTCTTCCAGTCACAAGCTGAATTCCAAATGTTGGCCAATTTGTTCCAACCTTCTTATCTCGTCGTAAAATTAACGAAGCGAATGTCATTTATCTCCCCCTTGATCTCTGACGTTATCTGACAAACGTCAACCAAGATGGCGTGAATCAGCCAAACTTTACTTGCTAGATATAGCAACCCAATTGCTTTTAAATCAGATTCCAATGCTGGATGTTCAAGAACCAAACGAAGGGCAGATTTCAATCCTGGGATCATCCTGATTCCAAAAAGTTATAATATGTCTATGTAAAGCAAGTTATAATATGTCTATGTAGAGCAAGCCTATGTAGAGTGGAGGCGCAATGGCCCAGTGGTTAGGGCAGCGGACTCGCTGTCATAGGATCGCGGTTTCGATTCCCAGACCGGGCGTTGTGAGTGTTTATTGAGCGAAAACACCTAAAGCTCCACGTGGCTCCGGCAGGGGATGGTGGCAAACCCTACTGTACTCTTCCACCACAACTTTCTCTCACTCTTGCTTCCTGTTTCTGTTGTACCTGTATTTCAAAGGGCCAGCCTTGTCACACTGTGTCACGCTGAATATCACCGAGAACTACGTTAAGGGTACACGCGTCTGTGGATTGCTCAGCCACTTGCACGTTAATTTCACGAGTAGGCTGTTCCGTTGATCGAATCGACTGGAACCCTCGACGTCGTAAGCGACGGCGTGCTATCTCTAGAGCGAGTGTAGACTGAGATACAGGGGTCCCAGACGGACAGACAAAATTTCGCTTTTATTTTTGTAGGTATTCCAAGGTGGCGAGCTGGCTGAATTGTTAGCGCACCAGGTAAAATGCTTAACAGCATTTTGTCTGTCTACACGTTCTGAGTTCAAGTTTGACTGAAGTCAACCTTGCTTTCATCCTTTCGGGGTCGAGAAAATAAGTACCAGTTGAACACTGGGGTCAATATAATCGACTAATCCCCTCCCTCGAAATTACTGGCTTTGTGCCAAAATTTGAAATTATTAGATATTCCAGGTAAAATCGGTTTCTTAGCGAGAGCGGTGTGAAAGCCGTCGCTGGTTCGTAGTAACTGTCAAAGTTGACAACAACAACAATAATTTATTTCTTTATTTTCTTGGAGGACACTTACAGTCAATGCCGCACGCTCGCGCGCGTGTGTGCGTGTGCATGAATATATACGTGGTCTGATCAATAAATATCCGGACCGTTGCCACAGTAACGAAGTTAAAGCACGCAGAGCAAAGCTGCTCGGTACAGATTGATCTTGAACTCTGCTATGCATGCACACAATCGTAAGCCGAATGCTCTAGGCACTAAGCTACGTGCCTTCACAGTTGTGGAAGTAGTATTATCATGCTGTTGGTAGTATCTTTATTAGTTGTGGTTGTGGTGGTAGAGACACTGGTGGTATTGATGTTGTTGTTGATAGTGGTGGCGGTGTGAGTGTCCAGAGGTTGAAATGATATTCATTGGCCGTAATCCAACAACTAAATAATGCACTAATTCTGACCGTTATCTGTCATTCTTAAGATGCTAAAGCGGATGTGGAATAACGTGTTGTCAGTCATGACACATATTTGGATGGTCTATTCCAATTGATTTTCATCACCACAATTGTTGTTGTTGTTATTATTATTATTATCATTATTATTATTAATATTATTATTAAGGCGGCGAGCTGGCAGAATCGCTAGCACACCGATCGAAATGCTTATCGATATTTCGTCTGTCGCTATGTTCTGAGTTCAAATTCCTGCAGGGTTGACTTTGCCTTTGCCTTTCATCCTTTCGGGGTCGATTAAATAAGTACCAGTTACACACTGGGTCGATGTAATCGACTTAATTCCACCAAATTTTAGGTCTTGTGCTTCCAATAGAAAGAATTATTATTATTATTATTATTATTATTATTATTATTAAGTTGTTGTTGCTGTTGCTCGTAATAGTAATTTTTTTAAATAATCGAGTGTGTATGCATGCATTTATGTAGGTGTGTGTGTGTATATATATATATATATATATATATATATATATATATATATATATACATATTTTTTTTTATATACTATTATGTATATATATGGCCATAGGTCATGAGCTGAAACTAGATAAAATGAAAATGAAAATATATGAAGAGAGAGAGAGAGAGAGAGAGAAAGAAGGAGGGAGAGAGAGAGAGAGAAGGAGAGAGAGAGATGTGATCGTTGAATAAGAGCTATCATGTATCATTAATATAATTAATTGACTAAGGTGGCGAGCTGGCAGAATCGTTGGCACGCCGGACAAAATGCTTAGCGGTATTCCGTCTATCTTCGTGTTCTGTGTCCAAATTCCGCAGGGGTCGACTTTGCCTTTCATCCTTTCGGGGTAGATAAATTAAATACCAGTTACGCACTGGGATCGATGTAATCGACTCATCTTCGCCCACAAAATTTCAGGCCTTGTGCTCATAGTAGAAAGGATTAGTGATATAATTGATGAAAGATCTCATTTACTTTTTCATATATTTGTACGTTAATCTACCAAGCTGCCAATGTCTCTTCTCTATATGATACTCAATGTGCGCGCGCGCGCGCGTGCTTCGTCATAGGTTAGCGTGTTCGTAGTTGTGTGTATATATATTAGAAAGTTAAAGAAATGATTTTAAATTCTCAAACGCAGGATAATGCTAATAATATAGCCTGAACAGGATAAACTACCCCTATTTTGCAGATAAAAGTGTGGGTGGCCAGCCATGAGACTCGAACTCACACCTCCGTGATTACGCGTCGCGGTGCTCTCGACCATTTGGGCTAAACTACCCAGCCACAAGTTTCTCTGCAAATTTAAGGTGTATAGAAATCTCGCTTTATGAGACGCTATCATATATTAAATTTAGATTACGGTAAACGTAAACAAACAAACGAAGTTTGCTTTTAGAAGCGTTGAGATGTCTTAGAAAGTTAACGAACGAAAGAAATCGGTTAACGAACGAAAGAGCTAATAAAGAATTATCCAAAATTCTGATTGCCTCCATTTTCTCAGTATATATATTCTTTTATTCTTTTATTTGTTTCAGTCATTTGACTGCGACCATGCTGGAGCTCCGCCTGTAGTCGATCAAATCGACCCCAGGGCGTATTCTTTGTAAACCGCTAAATTTTGGGGACGTAAACCTATCAACATCAGTTGTCAGACGATGTTGTGGGGTTAAACACAGGCACACACACACACACACACACACACACACACACACACACACACACACACACACACACACAAACGCGCGCACACACACACACATACACACGCACGCACCCACACACACACACATACATATATGCGACGGGCTTTCTTTCTGTTTAAGTTTCCAAATCCACTCACAAGGCTTTGGTCGGCCCTAGGCTATAGTAGAAGACACTTGCCCAAGGTGCCACGCAGTGTGACTGAACCGGGAACCGTGTGGTGTATATATATATATATATATATATATATGCATGTATGTATATGTATGTATCGGCTCTTTTCGTTCCGAGTTCGTAACCCGTTGCTGCTTATTTGGATGGTAGACGTCAGTCCCTCACCCGGTTTAACACCAGCCCCTGGTCCTTGTGCACTTTTAGCGAAGTTCTCATGCCATGTGTTTGTTTTCAAGACACCTTCTGAACCCTCTCACCCTCTCACCAATCTCGGAGACCCTGCAAAGAGTTATAGACTGTCTTTTCACCTGACTAAGCGGTAAAAAAGCATGTACACATGACTGCATAATTAGACACATATAAAGGGTGAGTTTCTAATTGCTTAGATGTACACGTATAAGTGTGTATATATAGTTGTACGCACACAGTCAAACTGATTGTTCGTGTAGGTGAGCTATTATCACACTCACACACATATATACAGAACTATGAACACAAACTCACTCACTCATTCACACATTCACCACT
>NC_142935.1:57299952-57344952 GCF_046866305.1 Octopus bimaculoides
CAAATTATTTAGTATTTTGATATTTTGAATGCTGGAAATTATAGCAATGCAGCTCATAATTTTTTCTCTTTTAATCATATTCGCCCTTTCGGCGTCGATAGGTTTTAAGCATTAGTTATTTAATCGATTATTCTTGGTCACCTTTAAAATTTTGACCTGGTGACCATACTACTCCTACTGTTGCTGCTACTACTACTATTACTACTACTACTACTGTTGCTGCTGGCGCCACCGCCGCCGCCACCTTTAGCACCACCACCTTCAGCACCACCACCTTCAGCACCACCACCTTCAGCAGCAGCAGCAGCAGCACCACCACCACCACCGCCACCACTAGCACGCCACTACCAGCATTACTACTACTACTACTACTACTACTACTACTACTACTACTACTACTACTACTACTGCTGCTGCTGCTGCTGCTGCTGCTCATGTATAATATATTCATGTATAATAATACTTCCATTTTCTTTCCCCCATTTGAATTTGTGTTCTTTCATCACGTTTGAAACTCTCATTAAAACGATATATATCAGCAATATTTTGAAAAGACCGAAAAATCTCAAACTCCAAACCTAATTATTAATATATTTAAGATACGATTATTGTTGTAGTTATCAAATATAATTAAGATATAGTTATGAATATAGTTATTCGGTTACAGTTACTAAATTAGTTACTATGACATAGCTATCAAGACACACGTTAAGACAGTCAAGTAAGATACAATTATCAAGTTACAGTTAAGACTAAGTCATTAACAAATTAATAAGATAAATTAAATATAGTTATTAAGATATCATGATCAGGAAAAATTTTGAAAACTGTTATTAAAACTAGGTTAGGCACAGAAGTGGTGGTTTGGTAAGAAGCTTACTTCCCAACCACATGGTTCCCGAGTTCATTCTCACTACGTGGCACCTTGGATAAGTGTCTTCTTCTGTAGCCTCAGGCCGACCAGAGCCTTGTGAGTGGATTTGGTGGACGGAAATTGAAAGACGCCTGTCATTTATATATATATATATATATGTATATATATGTATGTATTTGTGTGTCGGTGTTTGTTCCCCCACTACTTCCCCGTTACTTAGCGGTTCAGCAAAAACAAAGACTGATAAAATAAATACTAGGCTTACAAAGAATAAGTCCTGGAGTCGACTAAATAATCCTTTCTATGGTAGGCACAAGAGGCCCAATGGCCCAGTGGTTGGGGCAGCGGACTCGCGGTCATAGGATCGCGGTTTCGATTCCCACACCGGGCGTTGTGAGTGTTTATTGAGCGGAAACACCTAAATCTCCACGAGGCTCCGGCAGGGGATGGTGGCGAACCCTGCTGTACTTTTTCACCACAACTTTCTCTCACTCTTACTTCCTGTTTCTGTTGTGCTTGTAGTTCAAAGAGTCAGCCTTGTCACACTGTGTCACGCTGAATATCCCCGAGAACTACGTTAAGGGTACACGTGTCTGTGGAGTGCTCAGCCACTTGCACGTTAATTTCACGAGCAGGCTGTTCTGTTGATCGGATCAACTGGAACCCTCGACGTCGTAAGCGACGGAGTGCCAACACACACATATTGCGCACAGAATGTCGACAGGCAATTTCGAGTACACCAGAACTCAGCACAAATAGTAACAGGCTGTCGGAGACAGATTGGTAGAAACAGGCTGGCAGAGACTCGATCTAACCACTGGGTTATCACTCATTGTGTGCGTAGGAAACTTGAAATGTATGTCCCCTTTAGTTGACGTTAAATTTATTATGAGACTTTTTTTGTGTTAATTTATGTATTCATTAGATGTCAAATTTTGAAGAATTTTTAAATGACCCGCTTATATAACTACCCTAACCTACCCACTTGTTTTTCTTTGGCCTACTCCACATGTTTTTGTAAATCCCAAATCTTAACGTTTCATATTTTGTATGTATGAATGATGATGGATGTACTTGCCCTCTGTGGCTAAATAAAAGAAATTTTGTATGTATGCATGTATGTATGTATGTATGTATGTATGTCTGTATGTATATTTGTATCTATCTATCTATCTATCTATCTATCTATCTAGCTGACTGACTGTCTGTCTGTCTCCCCTCTCTCTATCTATTTATCTATATGTCTCTTTGTCTCACTCTCTCTCTCTCTATCTATCTATATATCTTTCTTTTTCTTTCTTTATTTCTTTCTTTCGTTCTTTCTTTCTTTCGTTCTTTCTTTCTTTCGTTCTTTCTTTCTTTCTTTCTTTCTTTCTTTCTTTCTTTATTTATTTCGTTCGCTCTTTTTTTCTTTCCATCTTTATTTCTTTCTTTCATTCTTTCTTTCTTTCTTTCTTTCTTTCTTTCTTTCTTTCTTTCTTTCTTTCTTTCGTTCCCTCTTTCTTTCTTTCTTTCTTTCTTTCTTTCTTTCTTTCTTCCGTCAGTCCGTTAGTCTGTCTGTCTACATACATGTATGTACGAATATATGTGTGAATGAGTGTGTATGCATGTGATTGCGTGTGTATGCATATCTAAATAGTTACATATACGCACATGCATATATGTACTCAAATGTGAATGTATGTGTATGTACGTGTGTGTGTGTGTGTGTGTGTGTGTTTGTGTCTGTATGTTTGTATGTATATATGTACTCAAATGTGAATGTATGTGTATGTACGCGTGTGTGTGTGCGTGTTTGTGTCTGTATGTTTGTATGTACATATATGTATGCATGCATGTATGTATGTATGTATGCATGCATGTGTATGTGTGTAATATGCAAATGTTTGGGAGTACAAACGAGATAATGACCACTCACTACATATAGAAAAATTAATTTATTTGCATAAAAGCTGATAAGTAGCCTCATCATTTCTCAGTTTCTAACTATATCAATCCTTAAGACGATAAAAATAATGATAGGAGTGATTTGATATCGTTTATCGAACTTTCTTGGTTCGTTCAATTTTCAATTATCAGTGTGTTCTACTAGGAGCTGTTATCAGTTGTGACAAGATGGCGGGTTAGTGCTACCGAGTATAAAAAAAAAACTACAACACAATAGCTCTTGAAAGGGGAAGCAGCCTGCCGGTATCTCACAGTTTTGAATTGTAATTTTGATCTATTGTTGGCATTCCGTCGCTTACGACGTCGAGGGTTCCAGTTGATCCGACCAACGGAACAGCCTGCTCGCGAAATTAACGTGCAAGTGGCTGAGCACTCCACAGACACGTGTACCCTTAACGTAGTTCTCGGGGATATTCAGCGTGACAAAGTGTGACAAGGCTGACCCTTTGAATTACAGGCACAACAGAAACAGAAAGTAAGAGTGAGAGAAAGTTGTGGTGAAAGAGTACAGCATGGTTCGCCACCATCCCCTGCCGGAGCCTCGTGGGGATTTAGGTGTTTCCGCTCAATAAACACTCACAACGCCCGGTCTGGGAATCGAAGCCGCGATCCTACGACCGTGAGTCCGCTGCCCTAACCACTGGGCCATCGCGCCTCCACTAATTTTGATCTATAATAACAAAAGATTAGACATGTTGATATTCACTTCAGCAAGTAATGCGATGAACTGGCAGAATCATTAGCACACCTTATAAAATGATTGGTGCTAATGGCGTTTCAACCACTTTTACGTCCGTTTTCAAATTCAGTCGAGGTCGACTTTGCTTTTCATCCTTTTGGCTGGGTCAATAAAATAAATACTAGTTGAACACTGGTGTCGATGTAATCGGCTTAGTCTCTCCTCCGAAATTACTAGCTTTGAGCCAAAATTTGAAACCAGCAATTTAGGAGGTTGTATAGAATTTTTCGGAGAGATTTGTGGGAGTAGAAAAATTAGTAGTAGTAGTATGTGTGTATGTGTGTATGTGGGGGTGGGGGAGTGTTGAAGCATGCGCTGTAACAGCGCATCGCTGCATCCACCATTTGTTGGTTAGTCCCTACTCTTGACGGATAACACTACTCAGGCGACAACCTTCCAGCCCATAGATCTGTTTGGGTGGTCGTTGCTGGTGACGGTTCTACAAGGTGGGAGTGCAAATCCTACTCAACCGCATGTAGTCGGCTTTTACGACAGACATAGAGAGGAAACGTTGGGTGTATTCTTTGACATGCCGGTCCCCATGCATTTTCCACATAATTTCCTCTCTTCCGCCCTTTGTAGGAAGAAGTGAGGAAATTATCTTCTGATCGGAGATATGTCATGAATATTTACGACAGAGGGTACTGCACCTACTTCGCTTATCCTGCTTACTCTGCTACACGATATGTGTAAAATCTATGATAGACACAAGATGCAGTTTATATCGTTTGTAATCACACGCTCACACATACAGACGTTTGTGTGCGTGTGCGTGTGTATGTATATATATATATATATATATATATATCTTTTACTCTTTTACTTGTCTCAGTCATTTGACTGTGGCCATGCTGGAGCACCGCCTTTAGTCGAGCAAATCGACCTCAGCACTTATACTTTGTAAGCCTAGTACTTATTCTATCGGTCTCTTTTTGCCGAACCGCTACGTTACGGGGACGTAAACACACGAGCATCAGTTGTCAAGCGATGTTGGGGGGACAAACACAGACACACACACATATACACATACACATACATATATATATATACATACATACATACGACGGGATTCTTTCAGTTTCCGTCTACCAAATCCACTCACAAGGCTTTGGTCAGCCCGAGGCTGTAGTAGAAGACAGTTGCCCAAGGTGCCACGCAGTGGGACTGAACCCGGAACCATGCCGTTCGTAAGCAAGCTACTTACCACACAGCCACTCCTACGCCTATACACATATAGACCAAATAGCGAGAGATTATCTTATCCGAGTGCAATACTTCATAAGCTCTCTGTTGCCACACCAAGCTAACGATATTACATAGTTTAGTGAAGAACTCCAGGTAATGTTTTGGTAGGGTCCAATAAAGGAAAAATATGTAATGACCATTATTTAAACTTATATATATATACATACATATCGGGGTCGATAAAATAAGTACCAGTTTGGCACTGATGGTCGATGCAATTGACTTACACCCTCCCCCAACATTGCTGACCTTGTGCCAAAGTCTGAAACCAATTTTAGTGGTTGTGGTGGTGGTAGTGGTGGTTACAGCGACGTCAATGGCTGTTGTGGCACAATTATGGTGTTAGGCGTAGTTGTGGTGGTGGTGGCTATTGTGGTGTTTGTGGTGTTGGTGGTGTTGGTGGTGGGTGATAGCGGTGGTGATTGCTGGTATGGTGGAATAGTGATGTTGTAGAACAGTGATGCTGGGGAAATGGTAACGCTGGTATCTGTCATTTCGAGTGGTAGCCGGGCGGGGTCCTACAGATGATGGCATTTGTTGATGTAGTGTGTTATTGTTGGATAGGATTTGGTGTTGATGCGATAGTAATGATGATGACGGTGGCGTTGATGATGATGGTGATGATGGTTGGGTGGTGGTAATAGAGATAATGGAGTGATGATGATGATGATGGTGGTAGTGGTGCTGATAATGATGATGACGGTTGTAGTGGTAATGATGATGACGCTGTTGATAGTGGTGACAGTCACGCCGTTGTTGGTTTGTTGTCATTGTTCTTGCTGTTAGTACTGCTGTTGTTGTTTAAACACAAATCAGCTCTGATGAAGCAGTCCTATGGTCAAACACACACACACACACACACACACACACACACACACACACACACCAACTCCCTACACATATACACACACACCGACCCCAACATACACATACACACCCACTCACACATACGGACACACACACACGTACGTACATGCATGTAACCCCGGCACATACCCCCACCATACACTTACACACATGTACGCCCCCTCCACAAATCTGATAATCTCAAACAATCCATCTTCTCCCTAGTTTTTCTATTCTTCTTGTTTACATGATTTCATTTCCTTCCCGTACCCCATCTTCTGTATACAATCTGGCACACACACACGCGCGCACACGCACACACACACACACACACACACACACACACACACACACACACACACACACACACAGACATACCCTCATTTGTGCCTGCACAAGAGCAACATGCAGCCCGCTGCACGTACATACGCCCAAATATACATAACCCATGCATGCATATATACATACATGTATTCATTCATACATACATACATACATACATATATGCATTTATACATACATTCATGCATACACTCATGCGTACATACATATATTCGTACATACATACATATATTCATACATACATACGTACAGTCGTACGTACATGCATACATACGTACATATATACATTTGTACGTACTGGGATATTTAAGTTATATAATAACGGCTAAGATTTTAGCATAAGCAACATTAAGCACTTATACATTTACAAAAACAATAAATATATAAATATAAATAAATAAATAGGCATGCAATAGAAATTTTAATCGATCAATATAGAACAGAAAACCAATTCTTATTTTGCGGAGATACTTGTAAGTTTATGAAAATGTACGTATGTAGGTATGATAATGTGTTTGTGTATGTGTGTGCATTTGTGTCTCTGTGTGTGTCTGTGTGTGTCTGTGTGTGCAAGTGGTTTTATGAGATTAACAGAATCTGTTAGACTGGTACGGATTCATGTTGTTAATTCTATAAAGTGACATCATTTTGTTGTGTTGCCAATTATTTTGAGACACATCTACAACATCCTTCATTCTGTTGGCTGTTTCCTCCATCCTTATGTGTGTGTGTGTGTGTGTGCTTGAGTGTGTGTAACACTTTTCCTGAATATTAAAAATATATTTTGTTTTCTATGGACGGATGTGAGTTATCTTCTAGAATTATCTGAAAAAAAAATCTATAAAACATGATATATCATTATTCTATTTACAACTCACCATACATGATATCGCTATCGTCTGCTTTTGACGAATCATAGCTTGAATCATGGCGTTAGAATCAGCAGAGAATGACTAAAACCTGTTCAGCAATTCATAAGATTAAATTGTTGTTCATACATCTCCATTGAAACCTTAATGTTCCTGGATAGCTTTCTAATATCCGGGAGAGTGTGAGAAATCCTGATATATTATGTATATTCGTCATGGCTTCGGCATTTTATCGGATCCATCACTTATCTTGATAGAGCTAATTGTATTGTCTAATGAAATGGAATATCAGTGACTTTTATTTTAGTCAGTTGACGTAATGCGTTGAAGAGATGGGGGTGGCCGAAAAGATGAATGAATGCTGACTGATTATATAAGTGTTGTAGCGACGGCCGATGCAGAAATATTATTGTTGTTTAGCCCCAGGTCAGCAACGAGGTAAAACATCCGAGTAAATCTATGGTCGAACAGACTTATGATCAAAGTCATTCCAGTCGAAACTATCATGTATTTTCAATGTGCAAGAAAAGTAAAGCAGCATTATCCAATGTTTTGGAAGATCATAGAATGTAATTGCTTGGAGATTTGGACGCTATTTCTAGCTCACTGGAAGATCGTGTAGAGGCTCCCTCGCGTGTTGGCTGATGTTTGGATGGTAAGCTCTCGTATAATTTTGACTGTGATGCCAGTTCGTTACCTAGTTATAGTTGTAGTTATTTTCTTTTATTCGGCTAATGATACTAAAGGGGTGGGGGAGAAAGAAGAAAGAAAAGAAATAAAGAACGTCCAGAAGTTTGCTTCCCAACTACATGGTTCTGGGTTCAGTCTCATTGCGTGGAACCTTAAGCAAATGCCTTCTACTGTAGCCTCAGGCCGACCAAAGCCTTGTGAGTGGATTTGGTAGACGAAAACTGAAAGAGGCCCGTCATGTACACACACACACACACACACACACACACACACACACACACACACACACACACACACACACACACACACACACACAGAGTTCAAATTTACAGAAACAAAAGACGAAGACAGATGTAGGGACAACAAGGAGGTGTATTAGTTTAACGCTCTGGAAAAATGGAAAAGTCTTTTACGTTTCGAGCCCACGTTCTTTGAAAGAAAAGATTAAGAAGAAAAAAATGGAGAGAGAATGAAAAAAAAAAACCGAGAGAGAAAAACTGTGCAGAGTTCAACGGTCCAACATGGCGAGATGACTGGAAAAAAAGAGGTTGAATGAAAGGGAGATAACAATAAAAACGGTAATGGTGACTCCCCCCACTATATATATATATATATATATATATATATATATATATTATACAGGGTGTCCACAAAGTTTCTCCGAATTTTTATTTTATTGTACA
Source organism: Octopus bimaculoides (assembly GCF_046866305.1). Taxonomy (NCBI): domain Eukaryota; kingdom Metazoa; phylum Mollusca; class Cephalopoda; order Octopoda; family Octopodidae; genus Octopus; species Octopus bimaculoides. Next base: position 57,308,188 of record NC_142935.1, read on the forward strand.
TTGTATTGTATTATTACTGAAAAACCATTGTATTGTATTATTACTGAAAAACCATCAAAGTAAGAATTGGGCGAAACTTTTGGGACACCCTGTATGTATATATATGTGTGTGTGTGTGTGTGTCTCTCTCTCTCTCTCTCTCTCTCTCTCTCTCTATATATATATATATATATATATATATATATATACACACATATATATGTACTTATACATACATACACATACGTGTGTGTGTGTGTGTCTTTGTCTTTGTCTTTGTCCTTCACTACCGCTTGACAATCGATGCTTGTGCCTTTACGTTCCCGTTACTTAGTGGTTCGGCAAAGAGACCAATAAAATAAGTACGAAGCTTATAAAAAACAAGTACTGGAATCGATTCATTCGACTCCAAAAAAACTCTTCAAGGCGGTGCCTTAGCATGGCCGTAGTCTAATGATTGAAACAAATAAAAGATAAGCGATAGATATTGCCAAACTTCCAGTATAAGTTAATAAGGCTGACAGACGGCACTCTTTGATCCCCTCCAAATCAAACAGTTAACTCTGTCTGTTCCACTAATGCCTTGTGGTTGTAGTGTTGTGACGCGTTGTGAAGTGTGGATCTAAATATTTATATATCCATGGGCAGATCAAATGGTATTCTGTATGTGATGAGGGTCAAACGTGATTTAAAGACGTTAATGTAGATTCACATTTTTCTGTCCACAGAGAGAATGAAAAAATCCTATTTATTTACTATTGTTACAATAGAATGGGGGCTCCAATGTGCTGCAGGAAAAGATTCACATTACATAGCATTTACAAATGAAGCAATAAATGCTTCTTGGTGATTAATCGATCAATACATGTAAACAAAAAGGCAGCGAGCTGGCAGGATCGTTAACACGTCGGGCGAAATGCTTAGCGGTATTTTGTCTGTCTTTACGTTCTGAGTTCAAATTCCGCCGAGGTCGACTTGCATTTCATCCTTTCGGGGTCAATAAATTAAGTACCAGTTGCGTACTAGGGTCGATCTAATTCACGTACTATTAATCTTTAAAGAGAAAAGAACCTCCGCTACTTCGGTCATGAATGACCATGGAATTGCACCTAGAATGTTCCCCTCCGAGGCACAAGTCCTGGCAAGGTTGTTTGTGGAAGACCAGCAGTCACCCATGCATACCACGCTACTGGTGTTGTCCAAGGGAAAGGCAAAGGCCGATACAGCTTGGCACCAGTGACGTCACAACTCATTTCTACAGCTGAGTGAACTGGAACAACGTGAAATAAAGCGTCTTGCTCAAGAATACAACACGCTGCCTCTCGATTGTAAGCCCCGACGCTCTAACTACCGAGCCATGCTCCTTCACATACTATATTTAATATTAGGGACCTGTCAAAGAGGGACCCAATCCACATTGTACCAAGGTATAACATATCATACACAAATTTACAAAGGTGTCAAATTTACTTACTTCTCTATTTTATTTATTTATTTATGTGTTTCAGCCAAGTGGCTGCGGTCATGCTGAAGTACAAAACTACTCGTGTTTAGGGGATGAGAAATGACAATGTAATGATTTCACGATTCTTTTTGTCAAATGGAAAACGTGCAGTGCAAAACCATTTCATTTCCTTGTCAGGATGTACGTTTAGCAAAGACAGCTATTTATATCGTAGAAATGGAAATCGTCACATTAAGCCAATGATCAACAGTCATAAATACTGAATCAAAACAAACTTGACTGTTATTTTTAACAGGTCAAACGATCAAGAAAAGGTTTCTCTTGATTCGTATTTTGCACTTTAAAAGTAAACGGTTCATATTTTTAGTCTGGAAATGGTCTCGTGACCTTTCATATAAACACTCTCCCACACTCTCTATGACAAATTGTTTGCGTGTTGCCGTTAATGCTGCTGCTGCTGCTACTGTTGTTGTTGTTGTTGCTGTTGCTGTGGTTGTTGCTGTTGTTGTTTTTAAGTTCTAGGTTTGCTACGACAGAGCAGACATATGATAAAAGGTGTTCCAGCCATGGCCATCACAACTTATTTCCAGACACATGTTAAATTGCATTATACATTTTCCGATATGGCGTTCGATTTTTTTTTCTTTTAAAGAAACGAATGTGTGATTTGAACGAAGGTTTGGCTGCTGTTTCTACCTAGCAGGTCTACCGACAACGTGGAGGTTCTCTCGATTGATAGATAGGGCAGTTGTGGTAGCGGTGGTGGTGATGATGCGATGAAGACAACGAATATGATGATGATGATGATGATGATGATGATGATGATGATGATGATGATGATGATGATGATGATGTTGGTGACAACGGCGGCGGTGACAACGACGACGACGACGAGGCGATTCTTGTTTTAATGGGGAGCACATTGATAATCAATCCGTTGGAAACAGGTGTCGCTTACGGCTGGCTGAATGGGGACATCATTGATAAGGTATCAACGGTCTGATTTTTACTTTCCTTCTCTCTCTCTCTCTCTCTCTCTCTCTCACTCTCTCTCTCTTTCTCTCTCTTTCTCTCTCTCTCTCTCCCTTTCTTTCTTTCTTTCTTTCTTTCTTTCTTTCTCTCTTCCTTTCTCTCTTTCTTTCTCTCTTTCTTTCTTTCTTTCTTTCTTTCTTTCTTTCTTTCATTCTTTCTTTCTCTCTTTCTTTCTTTCTTTCTTTCTTTCTTTCTTTCTTTCTTTCTTTCTTTCTTTCTTTCTTTCTTTCTTTCTTTCTTTCTTTCTTTCTTTCTTTCTTTCTTTCTTGCTTACTTTCTACACAGATCGTCACAGACCACCCATAATATTCGAAAATTCAAAGAAGAAACGAAAAAAAAAAAAAAAAATAAAAAAGAAAAGCCTTTAACGACTCTCCACCCCAATCACCCAGCCCTACCCATCTCACTCACCCACCGCACCCGCCACATCCACTGTCCCACCAGAAGGAGATCTTTTGTTCATGTTTTTTTTTTTCCGTCCCTTTTCGATCTTTAACAAACGCATTGGCGTCCACTCACAAATTCACTCATACACATGTATAATGTACCACACAGTACACATGCACAGATAAAACATACAATGTATATGCAACGCACACACACACACACACACACACACACACACACACACACACACACACGCTTAAGTTGTTAATGGTGAACCCTCCTCGCTAATTCTTTAATTTTTTCACCTCCATGCCTCACATTAACATCTACCCTCATTCATTTTTTAAAACTCCTAAACCCGCTATCACCGCTGCCGCCGCTGCCACCGCTGCCGCTGCTGCCGCCGCTGCCGCCACTACCGCCGCTGCCGCCGCTGCCGCCGCTGCCGCCGCTGCCGCCGCTGCCGCCGCTGCCGCCGCTGCCGCCGCTGCCGCCGCTGCCGCCATTGTGACCGCTGCCGCCGCTACCAGAACCGCCCAGCACCACCAGAACCACTACCACCACCGCCGCTGCCGCCGCCGCTGCCGCCGCCGCCACCACCACCACCAGTAACAACAACAACAACAACAACAGTATTAATCATTGCATCAACAATCTCTTTCCAACGCTAACACCTATCTCTCTTCCAATCAGCCCAATTTTGTATATCCTCCTCTGATGAGACTCCCTCCCCAGACGTCATCTCATACTTCCACTGCAACCTCCTTCTCTTCCCCACCCCCACAACATCATCATCATCTCTCTAGCAACCCCTGTGATATTTAGTTAACCTGCCCACTTGTAACCGAGAAAAACCAGGCTTTGTTGGTACTTCCAAACGTAAATACTCCATTCCTCTCTTTCATTCACCCTTTCACTTAGACACATACACACATACTCACACATGTATGCATATCTCTCTCTCTCTCTCTCGCTCTCTCTCTCTCTCTCGCTCTCTCTCTCTCTCTCTCTCTCTCTCTCGCTCTCTCTCTCTCTCTCTCTCTCTCTCTCTCTCTCTCTCTCTATATATATATATATATATATATATATATATATATAGAGAGAGAGAGAGAGAGAGAGGGAGAGAGAGAGAAAGAAAGACATATATATATACATATATATATATATATTTATGTGTATTTCTTCTATCTTAATGAATAAAAATTCTTCTGATAGAATAAATGGGTTAATAGAAACCAATGTAGCAAAGAACACAAAATAACTGTGGTTAGCTCCTGTTTTTAAGGCAGGAACTCCTTGAAATTTTGGGTATTTGAGTATATTTAAGAATTTAAGGATTGGAGAAAACGCATGTTATAATTGCATACTTTATTCCTACATATGTTTCAAAGGATTACAACCTGTGTGATCCATAAAATTGTAACCTTCTCATCAGGGAAAGCATGGGAATCATCTTAAACGTAAAACATTATGACCGATTATGAAAACAATAGATGGATAAGGTTATGACTTGATTCATTTGAAAAAAACCGTTGTGTATGTATGCGTTTATGCGCATATATGCATGTATATGTGTGTGTGTGTGTGTGTATCAGTATGCATGTATATATATGTGTGTGTCTGTGTATGTATGTATACTTATACGCTCTTACACATTGATTGGTATGTGTTGTCCAACCCACTATCCGGCAGTGTCCAATCCTCTAACGGTTTTTTTCAAATGAATCAAGTCATAACTTTATCCATCTATTGTTTTCATAATCGGTCATAATGTCTTACCTTTAAGATGATTCCCATGCTTTCCCTGATGAGAAGGTTACAATTTTAATATCAAAGATCCCTATGGATCACACAGGTTGTAATCCTTTGAAACATGTAGGAATAAAGTATGCAATTATAACATGCGTTTTCTCCAATCCTTAAATTCTTACATATATATATATATATATGTATATATATATATATATATATATATATATATATATATATATATATATATATATATATATATATATATATATATATATATATATATATATATATATATATACATATATATACATATAGTTATATTGAGTGCTCGTTTATATTATGGTATCAATAATATTTATAAATATATATATATATATATATATATATATATATAAATAATAAATGAGTATATGCATATATACGTACATGTATGTACATACCTACATCTACCTGTATATATAGATGCATATCTGGGTACAGGCCGTTGTAAACAAAACGTAGACAAAAAAATAATAACCAGAGTACAGAAAACACACAGGCCACATAGAGAACATTTCCTTCATCAGCTGCCTCCATTCTAACACTGGCGTTTCGAAGAGTTAGGGCATATATATATATATATATATATATATATATATACACACACATGCATGTATACACAAATACATAGTTTTCGTATGTCTGTGCATATGTGTTTATGTGTGCACTCTACATATTGACATATTGACATACACCAAATTGCATAAACACACAGCAAAAGCCGAACATTGATGTGCACATGCATACACATGCACATGTGCACATGGAAACAGCGCTTCAGCATAGCCTTGGCCGCGATGGCTAAAACAACCTAATTAGCATAACTACATACTGAATAATGTACAAAACACAAATATACACATGCATACATATCATATACGCATTTAACAAGCTCACAGCATGTTTGGATTATCAGATCAATTTCATAAAATATTTTCAAAAAGTAACGGATTGTGTTAGAATGTAACTCAAAATAAATGTTTTGACAGTAAATTGACGCCCGCATCTACGCATGCGCCCGAGCAGACACATACGTTCACAAATATGCACAAATGCGCACGTGTAAACATATATTTATATAAGTAACGAACGAGAAGAATGAGTCTTCAATATATGGTGAATAAACATTCTGTTTTACAAAGAACTTTAGCGTCTTATCTGGTGTCCAAGTTACTTAGTCAGCAAGGAACTTTGGGTATCAGAGAAACAAAGTTCTCCTGAAATATGAGTGAGTGAATGAGTGAGTGTGTGTGTGTGTGTGCGTGTGCGTGTGAATGTATGTATGTGTGTGTGTATCTAATTATCTATCAATGTATGTATGTATGTATGTATGTATGTATGTATGTATGTATCTATCTATCTATCTATCTATCTATCTGTCTGTCTATCTATCTGTCTGTCTGTCTGTCTGTCTGTCTGTCTGTCTGTCTGTCTGTCTGTCCGTCCGTCTGTCTTTATGTATGTATGTATGTATGTATGTATGTATGTATGTATGTATGTATCTCGAGACCAGCGGATACCTACAACTATTATTACTATATATCATCATCATCATCATCGTCGTCGTCGTCGTTTAAAGCGGACGTTAAACGATGGTGATGATGATGATGATGATGATGATATATATATATATATATTTATATACCACTCTCTCTCTTCCCCTTACACCGACATGGTCACATGCTTCCGGTCAATAATCCTTTTCTTCCTTGGCTATCGCCGAGCAAACACGCGAACTTACTTCGTCCCCACTTTCAAGTTCGTGCCTCACAGCGTTCATACACACATAATTTTTCCCGTCTGGCCGTATAGCCTTTTCCGTTTGTTTTCCTGTCTTGTTTTTTGTCCGCCACTACATTCCTCCATGGCAAGGTTAAATTTGTGTATACAAATTTAATTTGCAGTCCATGGGAAGAGCCGTTTTAACGATGCGTCCTACCCAGCTCTTCGAAACGCCGGTGTTAAAACGGGGGTAGCTGATGAAGGAAAATGTTCTCTATGTGGCTTGTGTGTTTTCTTGTCTACGTTTTGTTTGCAATGTCCTGTACCCAGATATGCACCTATACATACAGGTGGATGTCGGTATGCACATACCTGTACGTATATATGCATATACTCATTTACTATTTGTTTATATATATATATATATATATATATATATATATATATATATATATATATATATATATATATATATGGTAATAGTAGTTGTAGGCATCCGTCGGTCTCGCGAGGCCATGGATCTGCGCCCAAAAGAAATCGTGTCAGCTACTGATGGCAGTGCAGCATTTGTTGCGGTTGTACAGGCCCACACGGGAGTGGCGTTCATGTATACAGTGATTGCATTTGAAGGCAATCTCTGCCGGCGCTGCTAACTTTTCCTTCTGACGAGTGCGCTTTTCTCTGATGGCGAGTACCTGTTTTTCTTCCGCTCTCCTCATTCCCTTTCGCAGGATTTGCAACCTTCTCCCATCTCAGGGCGTCTAGATCAAGCGACTTCATATCTCCCTTACAGACATCTTTGAAATGAAGATGAGGTCGTCCTCGTGCTCTTGTGCCGGGAGCCAATTCCTCATACCGGAGGTCCTTTTGGGGTCCTTTTGTGGTCCTTTCGTCTGATAAGCGATGAACATGACCGAGCCAGCCCAAACGACGCTTGCGGAGCAAGCAAGATGTTTTTGCTGGGTATCTTGACTCGGTTGAGGACTTCGGTGTTGGTGATGAGGTCGGTCCACTTGATGTCTATGATGCGTCTTAAATTCCGAAGGTGAAAGACGTTGAGACGCCGCTCCTGTCTAGATTAGAGGCTCCACGTCTCACTTCCATAAATAACGTACTAAAGACACTGATAGTCAGGCTGAATTCCTTACAGGCCTTTGAGAGTTTGTCCACGAGGTGCTGCATTTGCTCTTCAGAGTGCGCTGTCAGTGCTGCATGGTCTGCAAACAGCATTTCTCTGGCGAGTACCTGGTGCACCTTGGATTTTGCTTTCAGCCTCAACAGACTAAACAGTTTGCTACTTGAACTGGTGTAGAGGTAAACACCATCTGTTATATATATATATATATATATATGCATAGCTGTGTGTATGTATTATTTAACATTGAAACGCATGGCCGCGTGGTTGGGGTGTTGCACTCATGCACTCATAATCGCAAGCTGGTCGTTTCGATTCAGGGACCACCATGTGCGTTGTGTTCTTGAGCAAAACACTCCAATTTACACTGCGTTGCGATCGCTTCGACATCTGACGTGTGGCCCATCGCGTGCACCTGCGCAGACAATGTCAATTTGATGGAGGGACTGAACTCATGTACAGCACAAGCATTTGATCTCATTTGTGCAGTTTGTTCAGCAAGAATGTTGTTGAACCTTAATCTTGGAGCAGGAAAGTATAGTATTATTCATGACAGAGTTTATACCTCTGGTAGAAGGAGTCATCGGAAGTTGATACTCGTTGAGCAGAAATGATTTGTAAATCGTTGAAAGATATGATAATAGTAATGAACAAGAGCACTCAGAAAGCGCAAATCTCTGCCAAGGCAACACCAACGTCCTGTCAACGATTAGCCAGAGATGATCTTTAAAATGAGAATGTCTGAAATAAACTTGACTTCTCTCACAAACGAGAATACTAAAAATGAACCCAAACGCTCTCAAAAATTAAGTAAAAAACAGGAAAAATAATCCAGAGTCCTTGTCCGGTATCGGATCGATCCCAAAAGCTAATCAGTTCGTGCCAGTTACGAGGCCAAACATCTCTGAAAGTTTCATCCGAATCAATCCAGCGGTTCTTGAGATATCTTGTCCACGGACAAACAAACAAACACGACTGAAAACAATACCTTCGCTTTCGCTAAGGCGGAAGCAATAATAATTAATATTAGTTTCAGATTTTGGCACGAAACCAGCAATTTCGTGGGAGGGTTAAGTCGATTACATCGACCTCCAGTATAAACTGGTACATCTGAAATGGTGAAAAGCAAAATCGACCTTGGCGGAATTTGAGCTCAGAGCATAAAGAAGGAGGAAATGCCGCTAATCATTTTGCCCGACGTGCTAACAACTCTGCCAGCTCACCGTCTTGAATAACAATTAATATAAATTATTATTCATAATAATTAATATTCATGAATAAGTTAAGGAACTATATATGTATGAGTTATATGTAGTTCAGTTCTAATTCATTTAGTCGATAATTTAATATATTTAAATAGGATTAGATTTTTAGCTTTAAAAATTAAAGAAAAATTTAAAGTAACAAGTACACCAAATTAATAATTTAAATAGCGTGGCAACTTGCATAATCAAATATTTGCATAATCTGGTAACGTTGGAACATACTCAAGCATAATACAGAACACATAGGGAGGTACAGTGTACATATATACACACATGCGTATTATGTACACATTCCACAAACTCACAGCAGAGTTTAACAATAAATATAGAGGTATGTAGAACATATGCACACATATACACATACACATACACACAAACGCACACATAAGCACAAGCACAAGCATACATAGATATATATATACATGCATGGGGATTGCTCCATCTCCACAGATGATTGCTGTCTCCTTGTGCCTCCTCGTTGTCAGTGGCATTTCTGACATTCCATCCATGACGTTTCAGATGACTTGTCAATCTCGTTGTAGATTTGCATGGTTTGAATCGTAGGTGGTAGATGAAACTTCTAACTTACTGTGCGCTTCCAACTGCTTACGTCTGCACATATCGCTACTCTTCCATCGCCGTAGGACTTTCAGTAGATGCAATGACAAAAGAGACATCTGCAGGTCATCGGGGGATTATAATAAACAGTTATACAATATGAGTACTAATCTCTGAGTGTTTGTAATTTGTACCTAGTGAAGGCCAAAGCGAGATGGCCAGTAATCACATGAAACCGTAGGTTTTGCATTGGAGTGCCCCTCTCCTAGTAGGAGGCAACATTGGAGTGTTCCTCTCCTAGTAGGAGGCAACAGCTAGGGATCCCTCACTCCCAAGGTTTTACTGCGCGCCCTGACACCAACCAAGCGTATTTCAACGCACTCTCGCTCAAACGGATTGTATTCACATATACTAATTAATCCATAGTTGAGGCCCTGACTGGTGCTACTTACTCGGGGTCAGAGTTCCACATTTCTCAAAACTCTGGAACATCTTAACCAGAGTCCCTTTACAGGGTGCAGTTTAAAGTCATACCCGCAACATACATACATACATACATACATACATACATACATACATACGTACATACGTACATACGTACATACATACATAAATACATACATACGTACATAGTACACACGTACATACATACATACATGTATACATACATATATCCATACATGTATACATACATGCATACATACATATGTGCATACAGGCATACAAACACTCAACCACGTATTTGCAAACACCGGGAACTCTCTGAACTAAAAAAAGGCGTGTCGTTTTGTTAGCGACCGGCTTGAACTTACACAAAACTCAAACAAAATTCATACATACATACATACATAAATCCATGCATACATACATACATACATACATACATACGAGGGTAAGTCAAAAATTATCCGCACTTTCGCCATGACATATCTTTATTATTGTCACACTGCCTTCTGCGCATGTATGCTTATAGCTGGTACTATTGTGATCACGAGATCGAAGTTTGAGCATGATATCGCCATTTTTCTCTCTGGCTTTGCAGTGTAAGCATGGCCGCTCCACGAACAATGTGCACTAAAGAAGAACAAAGAGCAGTGATTCGATTTCTCTGGTGGGAAGGTGTGTCAGGTACTGAAATTCGTTGGAGGCTTTTATCACAATACAGAGACAGTGCACTATCGCGTAGAAGCGTATGAGTAGATCGAGAAGTTTAAAAGTGGCCGAGCAAGCGTGACACACAAAGCGGGTGCGGGACACCCGTTAACCTCCACTACTGACGAGAAGATTCAGCGAGTTATCATCAATGAGGTAGCTCGTTCTCTGCAGATTAGTCATAGTTCTGCCTATCAAATTACCCACAATGAGCTCGGCTCTTATAAAGCCTTTGCAAGATGGCTGCCAAGAGAGCTTACTGCAGAGCACACGCGCAAACGTCTTGAGGTCTACCAACGTTTACTCGCCGAAACGTGGGTCCATCATTGTGAGGCAGAATCCAAAAGACAGAGTACGGAGTGCTAACATCCTGGCTCGCTAGCGACGAAGAATTTCAAGACTCAGTCTTCCGCAGGAAAGGTGATGCTAACCCATTTTTAGAACTCAAAAGGGCCTATACTGGAAGACGACCTGGAAAAGGGGTGTACGATAAACAGTGTAAGATACAGTACTTTTCAGGCCAACAGACTGAAGCCAGCAATTCACACCAAACGCCGAAGCCTATTGTCAAAGAAATACCCTGGAATACCCTGCCTACAGCTCAGATCTCGCTCCTTCCGACTATCACATCTTTGGACCGCTCAAAGAAGGTTTACGATGGCGTCGATTTCCTACGGATGAAGATGTGAAAGAAGCGGTGCATAAATGGTTGCACGACTAACCGAAAACATTCTTGGAGGGAATATGCAAGCTTGAGGACCGCTGGACCAAGTGCATCGGAAAGGGAAGAGACTACGTAGAAAAATGACGTACTTGTTTATCCTTTGTTTTTGTGTAAATACATTAAATAAACAAGGGTGCGTATAATTTTTTACACTCCCTCGTACATACATACATACATACAAGAAACATTATATATATATATATATATATATATATATATATATATATATATATATATATATATATATATATATATATATATATATATATATATATATATATATATATATGGGACAATATACAAATAATAACAGCAGACGAGGACAGGTGGTGTAAATATCAAAAGTATATATTAGTATGACGATATATATATATATATATATATATATATATAGATAGATAGATAGATAGATCGTGTTACACGAGAGAATGTCTATGTGGTCACTCGACCAGCTGGAAATAACAGTCACATGTCCCTCAAAATTATATGCTACCGTTATGAAAAATGAAAGAAAAGAAAAAAGGCAAGGCACATTGGAAAATGTATTCCTAGATATACTTAAAGAGATTGAATATCCCTGCCCTTTGATTATAGCTCTGTTCGATCAGGGTTGCCTTGGGGATAAACAACAGGAGCAGCAGCCATTTTGCTCTCACCGTCGTCTCTCTCATAGTCTTCTGACTGTTGATCATCTGGTTTCTGAATGACAGCGGTAGTAGTAGAAACGATAGAAGTGGTAGCAATCGAGGGATGTCTGTGTACCTGAAGTATGTGTGTGTGTACCTGAAGTGTGTGTGTGTAGGTACGTAGGGTGGAGACGCTAGTGGGGTCTGTAGGGTTGGGCTGGGATGGTGTTGGAGACGTGAAGGGCAATATGGGAGGGAAGAGGGTAAGCGAGCGTGGCAGGAAGGACATTCCAGACTTCGCACGAGAGGCGTGACAAAGGAATTGAAAATAAACATTGAGAAAAATGGAAGAGGCGTGTTTGGTGTTGTTGTTGTTGTTGGGGTTGTTAGTAGTAGGGATGTTGTTGGAAGTGGTGTTGGTAGTAGTGGTGGTAGTGATGGTCGTGGAAGTGGTGGTATTGGTAGTGGTGGAGGTTTTCTAAAGGTGGTGGTGGTGATAGTGATGGTTGTGGAAGTGGTAGGTTTGGTAGTAGTGGAGTTTATCTGGTGGTGGTGGTGGTGGTGGTGGCGGTGGTGGTAATAGTGGAGGATGGTAGTGGTAGTGGTGATGGTGATGGTAGTGGTATTGATGGTCGTGGAAGTGGTGTTGTTGGTAGTGGTGGAGGTCTGGTGGTGGTGGTGGTGGTGGTGGAGGAAGTATTATTGTAGTAATGGTGGTGGTAATGATGGTGTTATGGTGGTGGTGGTGGTGGTGGTGGTGATGGTGGCAGTGGTGTTGGTAGTGGCATTGGTGGTGGTGTTGGTATCGGAGTTTGTGGTTGTGGTAGTGGTGATGATCGCGCTGGCGGTGCCGGTAAAGGTGGTGATGGTGTCGAAGATGGAATTGCAAAGCTGGTTGTAACGGCGGTTTCGGTGGTGGTGGTGGTGGTGGTAGTAGTAATGGTGGTTTTAGTGATGATGGTGGTAAGACTTGAGGTGGTAGTGGTGGAGGTTATGGTAGCAGAACTAGTTGTGATAAAAGTGGTATAGGTGATAGCAATGGAGGTTAAGAGGGATAGTAATGGTTGCGGTAATGGTGTTGGTGATGCAAGTAGTGTAACCGATGAACGATGAAGGAGGTTGCGGTGTGGACAGTGGATGCGCACTGCCGTAAGGGTAGACGTTAGTAGAACTTGTCGTGGTAGCAGTGGTATTGATGGTCAGTTCAGGTTGAGTAGACCTATGCTCACAAGTATTCCAGAGGTGATCATCTCGTCGTTTTCCTACGACAAGAGAGTCAATACAAGGTCACTTCACCTCTGCCAGAATTAGCAAACTGCTGCCGTCTGGAACAAGAAGGGACACACTAGACATCCCTAAAAGATGGGGTAGTCACGGCTGTCCTTTCGATCATTGGTTTATTCAACTAAAGCCTGGAGCTAATCGATAACGTCTACAGGCCAGGTACCATATACCAGCTCTGATTTCCTGCACATATTGGACATTGAATCGAAATACCAGGCCACTTCTTATTCAAGGATTTTCTTGCTTTCAGATACAACACTTGGCTGAATTCCAAAGATAAGCTTAACAATTTTTTTCATGTTTAAATTAGCATTATTTAATTTAAGCATCTTAAAACCAAAAGAAACTATCTTTAATTAATTGATTAATCAATCAATCAATTAATTCATCTCTTCATTTAATGTCCTTCTCATCTGTTGCTCTTGTGACAAAGTAAAGAAATCTATTATTATTATTATCATTATTGTTCAGTAGTTTTATTTTTATAACGTGCTTTCACTTCACTACCGAGCGCAGCTCTGTGCTCCTTGGGTATCTGCTGTGGTTTGTTGTGGTGCTCTTATGGTTACTGTATTGAAAGTGTTTTGCGTAAGATGTGTGCTGTGCCCAGTAGTGCAATTTTCTGTATGTTATATATATTTGTAAGTTCTGGTGTTTTTGTTATGTATTTGTCTGAATTTTTTTTTATTATACCTAAGGCACCTACTATAATAGGAATTGTTTCTGTTTTTAGATTCCACATTCGAGTTATCTCTATTTCCAGGTCTTTGTATTTTGAAGGTTTTTCCATTTCTTTTAGAGAGACGTTGTCATCTGCTGGTATTGATACATCAATTAGAAAGCATTTTTTTTCTTCATGATCTTTGACAACTATATCTGGTCTATTTGCCTTAATTTATCTATCTGTATGTATTGGCATATCCCAGAGTATGGTTGCTTTCTCGTTTTCTGTGACCTTTTCTGGCGTGTGTTTATACCATCTTTTTTCTGTTGTTATTCCATAGTGTTGGCATAGCTTCCAGTGTATATAGGTCCCAGTTCTGTCGTGTCTGTGAATATATTCCTTCTTAGCCTTATCATTATTATTATTATTATTATTATTATTGAAGGTGGCGAGCTGGCAGATCGATAGCGGCATTTAGTTCATCATCATGATCTGCGTTCAAATTCCGTCGAGGTCGACTTTGCCTTTCATCCTTTCGGGATCGATGAAATAAGTACCAGTTACGTACAGGGGTCGATATAATCGACTAGCCCTCACCCGCTAATTTCAGGCCTTGCACCTTTAGTAGAAAGGATTATTATTATTATTATTATTATTATTATTATTATTATCATTATTATTATTATTATTATTATTATTATTATTATTATTATTATTATTATTATTATTATTATTATTATTATTATTATTACTATTATTATTGATTTAAAATATTCTAAATTGATTCACAATTGATTTTCTTATTCGTCTATTTTTTAAATAGGTAATATTTATGTTTTAGTAAAGAAAAAAAAAATTGGGTTGTTTGTTCGTAACCGTTATTCGTGCATGGATATAAATACATGTATGTACATATGTATGCACGTATGTATGTATTTATGTATGTATGTATGTATGTATGTATATATGTATGTATGTATGTATGTATGCATGTATGTATGTAGTGGAGGCAGCGGACTCGCGGTCATAGGATCGCGGTTTCGATTCCCAGACCGGGCATTGTGAGTGTTTATTGAGCGAAAACACCTAAAGCTCCATGAGGCTCCGGCAGGGAATGGTGGCGAACCCTGCTGTACTCTTTCACCACAACTTTCTCTCACTCTTGCTTCCTGTTTCTGTTGTGTCTGTAATTCAAAGGGTCAGCCTTGTCACATTGTGTCACGCTGAATATTCCCGGAGAACTACGTTAAGGGTACACGTGTCTGTGGAGTGCTCAGCCACTTGCACGTTAATTTTACGAGCAGGCTGTTCCGTTGATCGGATCAACTGGAACCCTCGACGTCGTAAGCGACGGAGTGCCAACACCAACAATGTATGTATATACACAAGCACCATTTGAATAATAAATTTTTTTACACTTCAGAGTACATATGAACGAAAAAAAAGAAAGAAAAGAAAAGGAAAGAGAGAGAATGAGAAAAGACGAATGAACTAATGGTTATTAATTAGTCAAGTAATTTCTAGACAAATAGTCGCCCCTCTAATAAGAATCTGTCATACCTCGCGTAAATTTCATACACATAATCCAGTTGTTGTCATGTAATTTACGGAAGGTGGTTATTCACTAAGGAGTAGCACCAAATTTTTGTTGCATGGGACCAAGACTATGAAATTCTTCACGCTTTCTTCCATCATTGAAGCTAAGATGAATATATTTTGCTTTTAAAATAGAAAAAAATTATTTAGATCTAAACTTGATTGGAGGTGTTACTTACTTTCCTATAACGTTGTTACAAATTTTGAGGTAAACTTTTTTCTACTGAACCAAATCTAAATTTTTATTATGCCAAAATATAGCTAGGGACCAGGTCACCTCTTCAAAAATGTTAACAGTTTTGACTGAATTAGTGACGAGCTCTGTGCTGCGCGTGAGAAATTTGCAACCTTAAGAGTGTTATTCAACTACTACCATAGTTGAATGATTCATATATACACACATACGCACGCACGCACGCACACACACACACACACATGCATACGTGTGTATGTGCGTGCGTGCGTGTGTGTGTGTGTGTGTGTGTGTGTGTGTGTGTGTGTATGTATGTGTGCATGCACGTATGTATGTAACTCTCTGCGTACGTCTCAGCAATGTGGTTATTTGCATTTGCTGCGGTAAATGTTTAAAGTGAAATTAGATATTGAATCACAGCAGGAAGATGACATGCTACGTGGAGTCTTGAACTCATCAATAGCCATCGTACTTCTTACTGCGTAGACAAGAATTTCTATCTATCTATCTATCTATCTATCTATCTATCTATCTATCTATCTATCTATCTATCTATCTCTTCTCACGGACGTGCTGTCACATCGGCTGCGAAGGTAAACGTTTATTTGACCTTTTACTGTCCACATTTTGTTGGAATTTTTAAATAATTTTGTTGCGAAGCACCTAGGCTTCATTTGTGTGTATTTTCAAGGGCAGGAATTGGCCCCCAGGGGCAGTTTCGGCCCTAGCAAAATACAAAAATTTCCTTCTTGACATTTGAAAAATGTCGAGAAACATAATTTTGGAACGCTTGTCTTGTTCTTTTGACAAGCATTTCCCGAGGCTTCAGATGCCAGAAGAGAAAAAAGAACAGAATAGCGCGTACTCACACAGTGACAGGAACGCAGTTGCTGTAAACGTCACAAAGACTGTGACTACAGCTACTAACAGCCCTCTCACCACCACCACCAACACTACCACCAACACCAACAACGAAAACAAAACTGTAACCGAGGTTACAAAACCATGCGTAAAAACCGTCACAAATGTCTCTGACGTAAGCACCATTGCTGCTGACGCCGCCATCATCACCACCACCAACAACAACGACAACAACAACAACAACAACAACAACGACAACAACAACAACAGCAACAATAAGCACGTAAAGTTATCGGCCGTCAGCAATGACACCATCACCTGTTCAACAAACTCTGCTGCCACTACCACCACCTTTGAACCAGGCAGTACATACACCAACATAAACAAAAATATCCAGAAGAACATGTCCGCCAGCACAACAAAAACAAATTTCGCAAATGCTCTAAAGGAAAAAAGAACAATAGTGACATTCACACAAAAACAAATAAAAGACACAAAATCCCTTCTTACGAAAGAAGGAGATGATGTCAGAATAAACATACCAAAAGATATTATAGAAATGAAAAACAAAAAGTGCATCATTTATAAACTGGTAAACACAAAAACCAGACGTGTAGAAAATGTTAGCACAGATAAAATTGAAGTTTGTCTTAGAAAAATTTGGCCTTATCAGAATCATGTCACCTGGGGAAGAAAATTTGGAACGGTGCAAGTGAGATTTCTGGATGAAAATTTAGCTAAACAATTTTCGACACTCTCTCTCCGCACAGATGACTTGGTAATGATACCGAGTTATCTAGGACAGAGAGTGACCAAAGTTATGATAAAAAATGTGCCATCGGAGGTGGACACCCAATGGCTGATATCGGCCGTGTGCCTGGAAATGGAGGAGGCAAATATTTTGGAGATTACGGTCGGAGAGGAAAAGAACTGGGGAGGGAAAAATCTGGAAATCCTTCTCCACATCACGGAGGAGGCTTCACAGAAAATTCCTCCAAACATTAGATTGGCAGAGGATCACAAGCTGTATGTGGTGGTAGAGGGCAGGCGACCTCGCTGTTACCTATGCAACAGCGAAGCACATCTGAAAAAGGACTGCCCTCTGGCCGCTAAACAAAAACAACAACAACAGAAGCAACTACCAAATACCCCCAACAGAAAAACCTTACTACCAACACCACCAGCAACACAAAAAACAACAACAGAAATATCAGCAATAACCACAACAGAAAAGACAACAGAAACTGCAAAAACAGAAGAAAAAAAAGAAAATTCCAAGACTGCCTCTCCCTCCCCCATATCACATACACCACACACAAATAACAAGCAGCCAACATCAATAAAAACAGCAACACAAACATTCACAGAAACACACACAGACGCACAAAATTTGCCGTTACCTCTTTCTGACTCCTCAGATCTCCCATCATCCGATGAAGAGAGTGGGGAGGAGTGGAAAATAGCTACGAAAGGAAAGAGGAAGCGCAGTAAGAAGAAAACAAAACAAAATGCAAACACAAACAAAGCAGGGAGATTCACATCTCCCGAAAATACTACTAACACCAATAGTAATATAAAAAAAACAATGCTAACAGCAATAGACAGTACAAACACAGAGTTGATGAATTACATCAACTCTAAAACAAACATCACAAATAACGATATCAAAACCAACAACCACCCACGTACAACACCGCCAAAACACATTAAAATTATTCATGTAACACCAGCATTACACAACACAATAAAATCCCTCTACCCCAACTCGGTAGGGGGATTCCAGAAATATTTGTGCAAGAAATTGTACAATAGCCTCCTTGGTGAAAAATCCAAGGAGGAAACAAAACTTTCTAACGGTAAGTAACACTTTGTTCTTTTGTTTTGTGCTTTAAAGCACACGTATAAATAGAATCATGGTGAAGATTGGTTGTGTGAATGTGCGTGGCTTAGGGTCCCCTTGGAAACAAGGGTACCTCTTAAATGACATCAAGTCACACAATTTGGATATCATAGCCATTAGTGAGACCAGACTCCATGAACCGCGGGCCCTAAAGTCCATGTTTGGCGGACAGTTTAACATTTATTTTTCTCCCTGTCTACCGAGGATGGGCGGTAGTGGCACGGCGGTTCTTTTTCGCAAGAGTCTGGATCTCCAAGTAAAGACGATATTTACTGGTTGTCCTAGATGTGGACGGCAGCGATGGAGGCGCTTTTCGGTTGCTGGCAGTTTATGTGCCTCCTTTAACAGGTCGGTCAGACTTCTTTCGACGTCTAGAAGTATTCCTGGGAACGTCTCGTCCCTTACTTTTAGTGGGGGATTGGAATGCTACCTTGGACACGCATCTAGACTACGTGGGGAGTGACAAAACTAGAAGGGGATGCAAAGGCCTCATAGACCTGCTCAGACGCTTCCAGTTGTCTGACAGGTACCGACTCGACCACCCAAATGTGCCAACGTGGACTTGGAGTAACCGCATTGGGTCGTCGAGATCGTATCTAGATAGGATAGTGTGTAGGACAAGAGATAGAGATAGTTTAGGATGTCCACAGTTCCACATAGTCAGCTACACGGATCACAAACTTGTGACGTGTACGCTAGACTTAGATAAGGCACATAGGCAGGGTCCCGGTTACTGGAAACTAAACGCGTCTTTCCCGTCGAGACAGGTTTTCAGAGACCGGATTAGCACGTTAGTAAAGAGGGCTTTGACGGGAGCCATCGTCAACAACAAATGGTGGTTTGCCCTCAAGAGAGCAGTAAGGGCGGAAGCAATAAGGTATAGCAGGGCACTAGCTGTAGAGAGGAACAGAGAAGAGGGGGAGCTAGTGATAAAGTTAGAAGAGGCATTGCGAAGTGGCATCGCATCCGACGTTTTAGCGGCGAGGTTGGCCCTCGACCAACACTTCAATGCTAAACACGAAGGGTGTGCTGTCAGGGCAAGGATGCGTGCTCTGAGGAATGAAGGTGTTGGAGCCGCACGAGAGGCCCGGGTGGCGGAGGCGCAGCGGGGTAACAGAGCCACCATCCGGTCTCTGGTAGACGAACAGGGGCGCGAATTGCTCGAGCCGAGCAAGATGTGCGAGGCGTTTCAGCGGCATTTTGCCCGACTGTTCGGGAGGAGTGGCGAGCGAGAAGGCAGGGTGGACTTTAGTGCCTACCTGCACAGCTTGCCACGACTCTCGGCAAGAGAGGCGGAGTGCTGCGAAGGGGTCATCACGGCGGAGGAGGTGAGGGACGCGATGGCGGGTTGCTCGACGGACAAATCTCCGGGTTTGGATGGTCTGCCCTACGAGCTTTACAACTGTATGCCAGACTTGTTTGGAGAAGTCTTGGCGGTCGTGTACTGCAACTGGCAGCAGAACGGGAGCATTCCCGGTTTTGTGAGCCGAGGAGCGGTAACGCTGCTGAAGAAAGATCCAAACAAGGGGGACGCCATAGATAACTTTAGGCCCATCACTCTGCTCAATGCAGACATGAAAATTTTGGCCAAGGTGTTAGCCAAGCGGTTGGCGCTTGTCATCGAGAAACTAGTCGGCACGGAGCAGACGTGCGCCGTGCCGGGCCGGAGCATCCATGACAACCTCCATCTGATGCGCTACATCATAGAGAGGGTAGTTAAGGAACCTGGCATGGGTGGGGCCCTGATCAATTTGGATCAATCCAAAGCTTTCGATAGGGTAGACCATCGATACTTGGAGGCCGTCCTCGAAGCGGCCGGCTTCGGTCCCGTTTTCCGCGGCTGGATGGCTGCCTTGTACACAGGCATCCGTTCGGTTGTTCGCGTCAATGGACGTCTATCGGGACCCTTCGACATTGCACGTTCGGTTCGTCAGGGATGCCCCCTGTCGCCGCTCCTGTACGTATTGACTCTCGAGCCACTACTGCGGAAGCTGGCGACGCTGAGGGGCATCCCGCGAGAACTGGGGTGCGGGACGAGCGTGTCGGCATACGCGGACGACGTCACCGTCATAGCGTCTAGCCACGAGCACATCGAGCTTGTCGGCGAGACGCTGAAAGACTACGAAGCGGTGACGGGAGCGAAAATCAACCGGGATAAGTCGGTGGGTTTGCTGCTCGGCACCTGGAGAAGCAAGCCCATACCGTCCGGCAGCGCCTCAGTAGTGGGACGCTGGACGGACGGTCCGGTCAAGTTGCTCGGAGTCTGGTTCGGTCCGGACCTGCAAACGGAGAAGAACTGGGACGAGATAACGAGTAGGGTGGCCACTCTCTGCCGGCAATGGTCCGAGAGGAAGCTGTCCCTAAAAGGTCGGGCGGAGGTGGCGAACGCGTACATCGCGTCCGTCATCGAATACCGCCTGACCGTCGTGCCTTGTCCCGATCGCGCCATCACCGAAATGGAGCGCATCCTCTTCCGCTTTTTGTGGAAAGGAAGCGTTCCGATGGTGAGGCGATCCGTTTGTTGCCAACACCCGCTGAAAGGAGGGCTGGGTATGCCGTGGTTGATGATGCGCAGACATGCGCTGAGACTGCGACATCTCCGGCTCTACGTAGACGACGGTTAGCAGGTGTGGTCGCCGTTTGTGCGACGCGCTTTCCCGCAGCTCGTCTCCATGACCGAGCTGCAGTCATGGATCAAAAAGAGGCCGAGGAATGGCGAATGGCACCGTGAGTGTCGCGTTGCTCTGCAACAACTTTGCCGTCCCGGGTCGACCTTGAGCGGCTGCATCACAACGAAGTCATTCTATAGGGGATTAGTGGAGGGCAGGTACGACGACGATCTCGGGGCGAACCTGGGCGTCGACGAGGAATACCTGACCCGCCTGTTCAGGACGACTTTCGGGCCGGGACCTATGGACAACTTCCAGAGATCCCTGGCCTGGCAGTGTTACCGAGAGGCGCTACCCGTTCGGGATAAGCTCTATAGACACGGCTCGCGAAATGCGGGGCCGACCTGCCCGAGATGCGGTCAGAGCGATGAAACCGTTCTGCACGCACTCGTGCAGTGTCCAACCATTTCGGAGCTGTGGGCTTATGTCGAACGACTGCTGTCGCGTGTGGGACGAGTCGGTTTATCAACCGAGTCTATCGTCAATATCGTCACGCCTCCTTCCTTTAAACGGGAAGGAAGAGCCGTATTTATCGTACTTGTGGCTATGGCCAAAGAATGTATCTGGTGGACGCGTCTGAAAGGATTAGAGACAAATACTTTCCTCTCTGGTCAATCTCTCATCAACTTTTTCAAGTATCACTTGAAAAGGAAGGTGAGCGTAGAGAGGCAAGTGTTGTCTAGCAAATGTTTCGAAAAAAGATGGATACATGTAGCAAGAATGGCACGTATAAATGACGAAGCCACCTTGACCATGATTCTATAAAACGTTTTAAAATTTTGTAAACAGAGAGTTACTTACGTTTCTTGCTTAAATAAAAGAAATTTTATTTAACAAACTGTGACGCTAAAGACCGAGGTTACCGTGGTCTTTTCGTAGGTTTTTCTTTCCACGGATAACCTGCCCATTTATTGGGAATTTTTTGTATTATTTCGTATTTTTTGTAAATACCCCAAACGTTTTGCGATGTTTTTTTTTCATCGTTGTCCCCACTTTTGTTTTTTTTTCTGCTTTGTTTTCGACCCCCTCGAAAAGAAAAACTCTACATTTGTATTTTGTCCCCTCTGTGTTGAGCCCTGTGTGGCTAATAAAGAAATCTATCTATCTATCTATCTATCTATCTATCTATCTATCTATCTATCTATCTATCTATCTGTCTGTCTGTCTGTCTGTCTGTCTGTCTGTATGTCTATCGATAGATAAATAGATTGAAATCTATATACATACATCTATAATAAATGCCAAAAGGAATTTCTGTGTGTCAGTGTGTCGCACTTTGACTCCCCCTCTCACTATTCAATGACACCTCTACTACTTTTCCTGCTGGGGTGAGATTAATAGTAGGTATGGAGAAGGTGACGGCAGTGGTTGAATGACAGTTGTGATGATAATGGGGTGATAGTAAGAGTATGAGCTGTAATTGTGATAGAGGCGGAGGCGACGGTGATGATGGTGGTAGCTGAGGCAGTCAAGCATGACGGTGATAGTAAGGGATGTAAAAGACAGTGGTGATGGTGGTGGAGGGGAAGGTGGTGAAGTCAAAGGTGCTGATGGTGGTGGTGTCAGTTGTCTGAATGGTGTGTGTATGGCACTTGTGGTGGCGATGGTGGTGGTACTGATGATGGTGATGGTTGAAAACAATCAGCAGAAAGAGAGAGAGAGAGAGAGAGAGAGAGAAAGAAAGAAAGAAAGAGGTTAGACGGAAAAAAACTGTACGGACCCTCGAAGACGAAGACAAAAAAATGTTGCATGAAGCTTTGCGATAAGTTCCAAGTCGTCAAATTACATCATTGTTTTGATGAAAATTGTTCATTGCTTGAAAAATATATATTGGTCAAGTTTAATAAGATTTAATATGTACTCAATGCATGAAGTGTCATTATTGGGCTGAAGGCCCAAAGAAGAGCTCTCCACAGGAGCTAGCTTAAAAGCCGCCTTATCGGGTTTTTTTAAGCTAGTATGTATATATGTGTGTGTGTGTGTGTGTGTGTGTGTGTGTGTGTGTGTGTATCAGTATGTGTGTGTGTGTGTGTGTGTGTGTGTGTGTATCAGTATGTGTGTGTGTCTGTGTGTGTGTGTGTGTGTGCGCTTGAATATTCGTATAGATGAGTGGATCCAGCTTTATGCGGCATTTGAATATGTATGCTTTGAGGTATGCAGATATTTTGAAAGACGGCATTATTATTATTATTATTATTGTTCAGTAGTTTTATTTTTATAACGTGCTTTCACTTCATTACCGAGCGCAGCTCTGTGCGCCTTGGGTATGTGCTGTGGTTTGCTGTGGTGCTCTTATGTTTACTGTATTGAAAGTGTTTTGCGTAGAATATTAAAGGCAATTTTCCTTTGCCTGTTGGTTGTGGCAAAAGACGTTGTGTGCTGTGTCCAGTAGTGCAATTTTCTGTATGTTATATATATTTGTAAGTCCTGGTGTTTTTGTTATGTATTTGTCTGAATATTTTTTATTATACCTAAGGCACCTACTATAATAGGAATTGTTTCTGTTTTTAGATTCTACATTCGAGTTATCTCTGTTTCCAGGTTTTTGTATTTTGAAAGTTTTTCCATTTCTTTTAGAGAAACGTTGTCATCTGCTGGTATTGATACATCAATTAGAAAGCATTTTTTTTCTTCATGATCTTTGACAACTATATCTGGTCTATTTGCCTTAATTTCTCTATCTGTGTGTATTAATATTATTATTATTATTATTATTATTATTATTATGAGGCAGCGAGCTGGCAGAATCGTTAGCACGACGGGCAAAATGCTTAGCAGTATTTCGTCCGTCTTTTTGTTCTGAGTTCAAATTCCACCGAGGTTGACTTTGCCTTTCATCCTTTCGGGGTCGATAAATTATGTACCAGTTCAGTACTGAGTCGATGTAATCGACTATCCCCCTCCTCCAAATGTCAGGCCTTGTGCCTATAGAAGAAAGGGTTAATATTTTTTATTATTATTATCATCGTTATTATTATTATTATTATTATTAGCTACAGCAGCAGTAATAGTAGTAATAGTAGTAATGATGGTAGAGTTGGTGGTGGTGTTTGCTGGATGTTTGGGCTTTGTTGATGCGGGACGCAGAGATATAAAAATAGCTTGAATGCAATTTCACATTGCTATGAAAGTAACAAGAGACGTAAAGACCTGCATTGCGATAGTGGTTAGAGGCGACAGAAACGAACCAGGTGGTCTACACACACATACACACACACACACACACACACACGTGCACATGTGCGGTGCGCTCGCACGCACGCACGTACACGGAAATTCGAAACGCTCTCATGTTCACACACACACATCACATGTGTACAGAAAGGCTAAACAAACATGTCTTTAAGATGTAATATAGACAGCTAACTGGAGAGCTGATACTCAAACGAAAGGACAACAATATCACCAACAAATAAAAACAGAAACAATGATAATAATAATAATAATAATAACAATATGTATCCTTTAACATCGATTAAATATCAACGAATGAAACCAAATAAAAAAATGGCAAAAATGTGGAAGAATAATTGTGTTTGTAATACGTGGATTTACTGGTAAAATTTATGGATTTTTTTTTTACCCCTCGATAACTTATATTAGAGGTTTGAGTTGACGGGCGATCGAGTACTAGGCTTAAATCAACTAATGAAGCGCCAGTCTAACCCCTTCAAGGCGGTGCACTAGCATGGCCGCAGCCCAGTGATCTAAACAGGTATAAAGATAATAAGGCAAAACACAAAGCAAACCATAAAAAGTAAAATCATTGAGACAGGACATTTACTGACTGACTGACTGGTTGAAAATTCTGGTCTACTGAAGATCGACCGACCAAAGGTAATACAAGAAAAAGAATTCTGGAGGCAAGTGGTTGACGGCGTTCATTTGCGGATGACGGAGAGAGAGAGAGAGAGAGAGAGAGAGAGAGAGAGAGAGAGAGAGAGAGAGAGAGGAGAGAGAGAGAGAGAGAGAGAGAGAGAGAGAGATGGGGTTGATAGGAGGAGAGAGCGGGATAGAGAGGGAGAGAGAAAAAGAGAGAGAGAGAGAGGGAGAGTGAGAGAGAGAAAGAAGAGAGAGAGAGAGAGAGAGAGAGAGAGGAGAGAGAGAGAGAGAGAGATGGGGTTGATAGGAGGAGAGTGCGGGATAGAGAGGGAGAGAGAAAAAGAGAGAGAGAGAGAGAGGGAGAGAGTGAGAGAGAGAGAGAGAGAGAGAGAGAGAGAGAAAGGAACTTGATACGATAAACCTCAAAGACAGATGTAATGCGTGCAAAAACATAACAAAGAAAAAAACAAAACAAAACAACAAAACCACATTTGAAAGATTAAAGAATAGGATATTATAATGGATATTATGCGCATGGTGACAATCTAAAAGTGAAAATAGTGGAAGAATTAAAATCGGTAGATTTTCCAATGGATCAATAAAAGCATGTCCCAAAAATAAAACGGAACAAATAAAATAGCAACAATAACAAAGATAAATAAATAAATAAATAAAACACCGCATATGGCTATCAATGATTTAATGAAAATAGATACAGACATCATGGTCGTTACAAAGAAATGTGTACTTCTTCAAATTTACCCTGGAATGAGACGATTAGGTAGGGCTGTTTGAGCGCTGATGATTTGGCCTGGCTGGTTGAACATTCTACTACCTGTTTTGGTGACGGTACATTTTGGTACTGGAGGTAAATACGACATACACACACGCACGAACCCGAAGAAATATATGCATACAGATAAAGAGTGTGTGAGAGAAAGAAAGAGGGAGAGAGAGAGAAAGAGGGAGAGAGAGAGAGAAAGAAAGAGAGAGAGTGAGAGAAAGGAGGAGAGAGAGAATGAGGGAGGAAGAGAACGTGAGAAACATTAAAATGTCTGATATCAAAGTAGCTGATGAATCAGTGATGCCAATTAGATAGCGCCAAAACTGCCGTGCCAAAATGACTCATATCCAATCTACTAGCATAGGTATTTCAAAATCGAAAACATGGAAAAGAAACGTAAAAGAAAGAAAGATAGAAAATATAATTCTCCGAATTCTAATAAAATCAATAGCGAAAAATAAAGAAAAAGAAAGGAGAAACAAATGCTACAGGTTCATAACATAAAAAAATTTCACACAATAACTGGTACTCAGTCGGTTACAACGACGAATGTAATAGTTGATCCGATCAACAGCACAACCAGCTCGTGAAATTAACGTGCAAGTGGCTGAGCACTCCATAGACGCACGGACCCCAGGTACTATTCATTTCTGTCACCTGAATATTACACGCACGCGCGCACGCACGCACGCACACAAGAACGCACGCACGCACGCACGCACGCACGCACGCACGCACGCACAAAATTACATAATGAAATAAGAGATCACCTAAGATAAGGAATTCTAACTAAATTGGAAACTGCCTTCAATATGAAAATAGACCCCGATTCTTTGAACAAGACAGATAGTTCGACTCTAGCCCCTTACGACTTTATCAAGAACTAGATAAAGTGAAAATAGAAATCAATGCAGCACTAACAGCAAGGGAAGTACAATAATTCTGGTGACGAGCAAGTACAGCAGAAGATCTATTGAACACTCGTGCGACGCCATATTGACACAAGACGCCATAATAACACCAGACACTATAAATATCAAACAAGACGGTACTAGAAAATGAAAAGTTCCTAAACTTTTGGTTAAAATATTTAAAAGGGTTGCATAAGGCGCTAACAGAGACGTTCGATAGATATTGAAGGAACCGGAGAACCATCTGACTGGCCTAATGTGGGGAAAAACCCATCTAAATCCCAGATACTAAGGAGCAACAAACCCTGAAAAATGCAAGCTCATAACTTACCTCTCAACAGCTTAGAAAACCTTAACTGCAAAAGTATAAAAGAAAATAAATATTTGGTAAAACAGACGAAAGAACAAAATCTGTATCGGGAGGAGCAGAAAGGATTCTGCAAAGACTGATATGACTAAATAATATCAAAGATCTGTGAATCTTTGAACCAGAGGTTCTCAGCCATTTTTTTTAACCTATGGACGTCTTTGGTTGCTATTTTATACTATTAGACTCCCGTATCTATTCGATATTTGTAAACGAGTTTGTAGATATTCCTTTCATAATTCCAATTTTGTTTTTCACACATTAACTTGTGTAGGTCGAACTACGTAAAATGTTAGAGAAAAAAATTTAGTTCGTTTCTTGCAATAAACATATTTAAATCAAAATTTTTCAGGATCCCTTAAATACTATTGTGGATCTCCAATTTACTATTTGGAATGTGTGGATCCTTAAAACTCTTACACGGGCCCCCAGGGGTCAAATGGACCCTGGTTGAGAACCATTGCTATAAATGAAGAGAGTAAGACTGTGAATATAGCAAGAAGGCCTTCGAATCCTGGAAACAGTAGTCACGAGTAAGATAGGACCAGTCATAAGTGGATGTATTAAATACGATGAATGAATGGAAAACAATTTTATCGATATGGAAGGAAGAGGAAAATATGAAATTAAAAAATCTAATTTAGTCTCTCCACTCTTTTCTCGTCTGATGCTAGCAGTTTTAACCACACAACGTGTTAAATCAAATTGAACTCGAATACAAATGTTATAGAAAGTCAATCGACAGAATTTTATATATAGATGCTATCAGGTCGTACGCTGTTGACGCTAAAGAATTAAATATACTGCTTAAGGCAATTAAGGAACTGATAAATTGATTTGGATTTGAAAAAAGTGCAGAGGCTTTCCTGATGAGATGATAATTTATTTATGAACACTAGGCGCAGGCGTGGCAATGTGGTAAGAAGCTTCCTTCCTAACCACATGGTCCCAGGTTCAGTCCCACGGCGTGGCACCTTGGGCAAGTGTCTTCTACTATAGCCTCGGGCCAGCACAAAACCTTGTGAGTGGATTTGGTAGACGGAAACTGAAAGCCCGTCGTATATATATATATATATATATATATAGGAAAAATAAGTTTAAAAAATAACAAATCAAACATTTTGAGCGGTCCAAAAAGAGAGAAAAGAATGATTTCTAATAAAGATTCATCATATTCATAAAAAATACCCAAAGCAAGTAATAAGAACACGAATATAGTAGTTGAAAAATATCGTTACAGGTATAAATATACCATAAACAATTATAGAAAAATGGAGAAAAAAAGACGTTGAATCAAAATTAGATTTAATACAAAATAGGATTCAATACACACGCGCGTTTCAAAGGACAATACAAATATGTAAGAAAATAATTATAATCATAGTAATTATAATTAAATTTATGCATTGTCCTTCTCATCAGTGTGAGGAATTTTCGGAAGGACATTAAAAAAGGTTTGATAAAATAAAGTAAATTAAAATAAGATACAATAAGGGAGAATACGAAAACGAAAACTTGACAGGATAGTCACGGTTGGAAACAACATAGGCCTTTTAAGTCAGGGTTGACCATAATTAACGGCAGCAAGAACAACGTTGATAATAATAGTAATAATGGTTTTAATTTTTTGCCACAAGGCCAACAAATTCGGGTGAAGAGTAATCAATTCCATCGACTTTAGTGCTCAACCGGTATTTGTTTCATCGTCCCTGTAAGGATGAAAGGCAAAGTCAGCCTCGGCAGAATTTGAACTCAGAATGTAAAGACGGATGAAACGCTGCTACGCATTTTGCACTGCGTGCTTCTGCCAGCCCGCCGCTTTAATAATGATAGTAATAATAATAATAATAATAGTAATAATCCTTTCTACTGGAGAGGGGACTAGTCGATTACATCGACCCAGTGTTTCACTGCTACTTAATTTATCGACCCCGAAAGGATGAAAGGCAAAGTCGACCTCGGCGGAATTTGAACTCAGAACGTAGCGACGGGCGAAATTACGCTAAGCATTTTGCCTGACCTGCTCACGGTTCTGCCTGCTCGCCGCCTTAATGATAATGGTAATAATGATAATATTTACTGACGTCAAAGCGGCGAGCTGGCAGAAACGTTAGCACGCCGGGCGAGATTCTTAGCGGTATTTCGTCTGCCGTTACGTTCTAAGTTCAAATTCCGCCGAGGTCGACTTTGCCTTTCATCCTTTCGGGGTCGATAAATTAAGTACCAGTTACGCACTGGGGCTGATGTAATCGACTTAATCCCTTTCTCTGTCCTTGCTTGTCTCCTCTATGTTTAGTCCCTTGTGAGCAACAAAGAAATAAGAAACGTTAGCACACCGGGCGAAATGCTCAGTGGTATTTTGTCTGTCTTTATGTTCTGAGTTTAAATTTCGCCGATGTCGACTTTGCCTTTCATCCTTTCGGGGTCGATAAATTAAGTACCAGTTGTGTACTAGGGTCGATCTAATCAACTGACCCCCATCCCCCCAAATTTCGGGCCTTGTGCCTAGAGTAGAAAAGAATATTTACTGACGTCATAAGAATTTATAAACTTCAAAACAACGTGAAATGATTGCTTTTTTGGAACAATGTAAGTCGAATGGTGCAACGTCTACTATGCTTACTGGAAATACTGGTTCGTGTTACACGGGCATCCTTCGACTTTTTCTATCCAAAGGGATTTTTAAACCCAATATTTACACTCTATTATCTGCTTGAAGTTTCACCGATCCACCACCAAAGAAAAAAAAACATGTTTATTATTATTATTATTATTATTATTATTATTATTATCATTATTATTATTATTATTATTATTATTATTATTATTATTATTATTATTATTATTATTATTATTATTATTATTATTAACACTATTAAAACAGTAGTATTTCGATAATCTCGGTGATTTATTATTTAGATATAGAGACTTCGGTGGTCTTACCAAACATAGTGACAAGAAGAACGAACATGTTTTAAAATATGGTGGCTATCATTTCGATCGGACAGCAGACGACAACTAGAAAATTCCATTGAGAAATAGAGTAATAAAAACAATTATTAAAAAGAAAGAGTGAAAAATGAAGAAAATGGAAGAGAAATTTCGACCGGCTGATCCCGAGTTAGGTAGCATGCTCGCTTGTCACGAGTTGATGGGAAGATCGTCACCTAGCCGAATAGCGTTATACATAGATACTTACTCGTGTATTTAAGAATGTAGGTGTGTGTGCGCGCTTATGTATACAAATGTATGTGTGTATGTGTGTTTAAATAGGCTGACATTGTGAAAAGATTTACTGGAAGATTGATTGAAGGCAGCTGTGTGTCTTTCATCAGAGGAAAATGTTTAACCTAGTCTTTTTCTTACTCAGAGAATAAATTACTCAATTTTTTTTTTTTACATGCAAACATACCGTTGGCTATGGAGAGCGATTTCTTTCTATATATATATATGTATGCAAGCTTGCATATTATATGTGAGTGTATTATATATATATATATATATATATATATATATATATATATATATATATATATATATATATATATATATATATATATATATATATATATATACATACATACAGACATACATACATACATAATATATACATATGCTTATTTATCTATGTATAAGTATGTATCTGCGTATCTAAAGGCACATACACACACATTATATATATATATATATATATATATATATATATATATATATATATATATATATATATATATATGTGTAAATATATATATATGCGTGTTTATGAGTGAATAGTGTGGTATATGTGTTTGTGAGTGTGTGTGTGCCTTTGTGCATACGTCTGTGCTTGTGCATGCGTCTGTGTGTGCGTCTGTGTGTGGGTACGCGTGTGTGTGTGTGCGTGTGTGCCTTTGTGCATACATCTGAGTGTGTGTGTTTGTCAACAGTAAAGACCAGATGGAGCTATTGTGCTAAAATCTGTATCTCTATGATAACTGTTAACACGACTAAATTGAAGTTTGCTTTCCTTTAGCAATCAGGGTGGTATAAACTTTTGGCATCGTTAAGGATTCACATTGTTTGTGCTGTAGTCTACGCATATATGTCTACACATTATATATATATATATATATATATATATATATATATATATATATATATATATATATATATATATATATATATATATATATACATACACATGCACACACGCACTTGTGTACGCGTGTATGCGTATACGTGTGTGTATTTGTATGTATATATGTATTAACATGCATGCATACATATATACATACACCCATATAAGCACACCTACACACTAGCTGCAGTACCCGGCGTGGCCCGGGCTTAGTAATGAGTAAAATAAATACGTGACGGTGGAAACATATAATGATAGAAGGAAAATAAGATCTCCATTTCCGGATAGTTATAATTTGACGCTGATTATCGCTGGACAGTGTCACAAAAAGTGGAACAAAATTTTCAAAATACAGTAATATGTGTTAGAAATAGCCCAAAATGAAAACTTTGTAAAAAAAACTTTGAAAAAAGTAAATGAAAACAATTTTACGAAGTTCAGCATATGCAACCTCCTTTTACTCTTTTACTCTTTTACTTGTTTCAGTCATTTGACTGTGGCCATGCTGGAGCACCGCCTTTAGTCGAACAAATCGACCCCAGGACTTATTCTTTGGAAGCCTAGTACTTATTCTATCGGTCTCTTTTGCCGAACCACTAAGTTACGGGGACGTAAACACACCCGCATCGGTTGTCAAGCGATGGTGGGGAGACAAACACAGACACACAAACACACACACACACACACACACATATATATATATATACATATATACGACGGGCTTCTTTCAGTTTCCGTCTACCAAATCCACTCACAAGGCTTTGGTCGGCCCGAGGCTATAGTATAAGACACTTGCCCAAGGTGCCACGCAGTGGGACTGAACCCGGAATCATGTGGTTGGTAAACAAGCTACTTACCACACAGCCACTCCTGCGCCTATAACTAATTTGTTTACATATTTTACACATTAGAGATAAAGAATTTGAAAAATTAAATTGTTTACAAGTTCATTTTTTTTCAAACCACTCATTTCATTGTCCTAATCGTAAACCCTAACCGTCGTCACAAACCCTCACTCCAAGCCGTAACGTATATTTGCAGGATCGTAATTTTTAGTAACTAAAACAGACATCCTCTTTTACTTTTTTACTTGTTTCAGTCATTTGACTGCGGCTGTGCTGGAACACCACCTTTAATCGAGCAAATCGACCCCAAGACTTATTCTTTGGAAGCCTAGTACTTATTCTATCGGCCACTTATGCCGAACTGCTAAGTTACGGGGACGTAAACACACCAGCATCGGTTGTCAAACGATGTTGGGGGGACAAACACAGACACACAAACATATACACACACATACATATATATACATATATACGACAGTTTTCTTTCAGTTTCCGTCTACCAAATCCACTCACAAGGCTTTTGGTCGGCCCGAGGCTTTAGTAGAAGACACTAGCCCAAGGTGCCACGCAGTAGGAATGAACTCGGAACCATGTGGTTCGTAAGCAAGCTACTTACCACGCAGCCACTTCTACGCCAATAACTAATTTGTTTACATATTTTACACATTAGAAATAAAGAATTTGAAAAATAAAATTGTTTACAAATTCATTTTTTTTTTCATACCACCCACCCGAAGAAATATTTTGAATAATGAAAAGGAAATGGTTGCCCTCATGATTATTGCGCAGCTTTATATGTAAAATATATGTAACAAGATGATTGAGCTGCTAACATTACACATACTACGACTGGATAGTTGCATATATATTCGCGTGAAACCAATGGTATAGGATTAACAACGCTCTGGTTTTAAAGGAAATTACTCATCCATTCATCCACCCGTACAGTTTGATCACTCTTTCGTTCTAATTTCGGTTCTAATTTATTTAGATTAATCTTTTCTACTCTAGGCACAAGGCCTGAAATTTTGGGGGAGGGGATCATTCGATTAGATCGACCCCAGTACGCAACTGGTATTTAATTTATCGACTCCCGAAAAGATGAATTTATTTAGATTAATATACTTTTAAATAGAGTTCATATATTTGTAAACGAAATTTTTTAAATGAAATGTAATCCAAATTATTCGTTCCGCCATTTACCGCGAGATTTACGATAACAAAATTGCTATAAGCAGTAGCAACATGATTGAAAATTCTTTTTCCTTCTCTCTCACTCTCTCAATGAGTTTGGTAACAAGCGAAATCAATTGATCCAATTCCAGAAGATATTCTTTAATATTACCTGCAATGGATAATAGTTTTTTTCGTTTCTTAATAATCTAAAAGTATAACTGCACACGAGAGAATTCGTTATTTATATTGTAAACAAATAAGTATCTGGCATAATCATGAATAGTTAAACAAATAATAGGGCAGAAACTCTGCATGGTCGCTCGACCTGCGAAAAATAGGAGCTAAATTTATCTCAGATTAGATGCTAACCACAGATTTGTGTTTTTTAACACCGGCTTTGGAGAAAACAATTTCATTGGAATATTTTAACATGGCTACTGTAAATATAAATACGGAAGCAAAGAATAAGTTTTGAGTCGATCGAGGATTCATGAAAAAACACACCGTGGTACATTTACATGTCCCTCCAAAGATACAGAGGCCCTGTGACTTATAATTCCAAGATGTTACGTACATGATTTATAATACATAAAATATAAAAGTATATGTAATACTTGAAGTATTAAAACTAAAATAGGATCAAATATTCGGTATGATATGTATAATAATAGATATATTTTCACTTTTCTTCAACATTTACGGTTCTAGACATGTTTCAGCAAAGCGGACATTCGTAAGGAAGCCTAACATCACCGTAACTTCCCGAATTGTTGGCAAAAAAAAAGAGCCCGGTAAATATTCTCAAAACATATGCGCTACCTAAAATTCTTGGGCTTGCACTCAATTCGAGATCGTACCAGGTTAGAGATCTTCGAGAAATATAGACATTTAAAGAAACATCTTGTTCACAAAAGGTACATGGGCCATATCAACTTTACTTGGCGAGGATGCCTAACCACGCACACATGCCTATATATATATATATATATATATATATATATATATATATATATATATATATATATATATATATATATATATATATATACTAACTTGGAAGAGGATGCGTGGTGTTCAATCATATAATAATATAAATGATATATATTTACATATACATATACATAATATAAATAATATATAAATATATGCATATATACATACATATATGTACATACCTACATATATATGTATATATACATGCATATATGGAAACAGGACACAAAAAAAACGTTAAACTCAATGAGAAACGAAAACATGGAAAACGAACTTTTTTTCGAACAACGAAAAAAACAGAGAAATGAGACATGCAACATAAAGAATTTACCCCTTCTTCAGTTGTCCCTGTTTCATCTACTCTGCGTTTCGAAGGTAAGGACAATACGCGACTTCGTTGAAACAGTCCTTCCCGCAAAGCAAATTAAATAAAATCTGGGATTTTTTGCGGAGGGTGAAAGTGTTAACAAGAACAGGACAGTGAGAACAAGACAGTAAAAACAAACGGTGCGGGTTGTTGAGCCAAGATGATGGAAAAATTATTATGAATGCAAGGAGAACGAGCCATGAGAGGAGACAGGCGAGGCACGTCTTTTCTTTAGGACGGAAATGGACAGAAAGATAGATCCCCTTTCGTCAGGTGTCAGCGACGAGAGAGTAAAGGAGGAAGAGTGAGAGAGAGAGAGAGAGAGAGAGGGAACGGTGAAGGGGAGAGGAGAAGAATAGGGAAAGGGTGGGAGAGAAAACCAGAAAGGATGAAGAACAAGAGAGGGAGAGAGATAGACAGAAAAGAGATAGAGATAGAAGAAAAGTGCGCATCATAGTTATTAAGACAAAACTTACTTGGAATAAGATGCGTGGCGTTTGATCATATAATAATATAAATAATATATAAATATATGCATATATGCATACATATATGTACATACCTACATACATGCACACACACACACACACACACACACACACACACACACACACACACACACACACACACACACACAGACACACACACACACACACACACACACATATGCATATATACATACGTATATGTATATACTTACATCTATACACACACACACACACACACACACACACACACACACACACACACACACACACACACATATATATATATATATATGCATATGTAGGTACAGGACGTCACGAAACGTGTACAACAAAAAAGTACGAAGTACGAGTACATGGAACATGAACTATTCTTTCGAACAACGAAAGACACAAATGGAACACAAAACAAACAACATAAAGAACAACCCTTCATCAGTTGTTGGCTGTTTTTCAAGTTTCTTGAAATACATGACAGATGCCCAAACACAAACATAGAAGTACGTATAATGCTACCACTGGAGAGCACAGGGTAAATCTGAAGGTGGACCAGCTTTATACTGTACTCTACTATGTTCTTTACAGAATATACCAATATATCATTGCTCATCTATCATTACACACATACATATATACACACACACACACACACACACATACACATACAAAGGCGGCGAGCTGGCAGAAACGTTAGCACGCCGGGCGAAATGGTTAGCGGTAATTCGTCTGCCGCTACGTTCTGAGTTCAAATTCCGCCGAGGTCGACTTTGCCTTTCATCCTTTCGGGGTCGATTAAATAAGTACCAGTTACGCACTGGGGTCGATATAATCGACTTAATCCCTTTGTCTGTCCTTGTTTGTCCCCTCTGTGTGTAGCCCCTTGTGGGTAGTAAAGAAATGACACACATACACATACATATACATTTTAACTCACATCTCTCGCGAGTTAACCCAAGATTCTTTGACGACAACGTAACTTTCATATAGCTAAGGTATCTTCGGCCTGATAAATAGTTAGTGACGTACCCCTCGTTGAGTAATTATCATTTCCGAAGTTCTGCTAGCTAAGAAACATATGTAGGCTGCATTTTACCTGCTCCATTCCCTCAGTTTGGATTATAGTGTTTCGCATAGTTGTGTTGAGTGCTATATATCTCGGGTACTGTAATCAAACACTGTATGTGTGTGTGTGTGTGTACACATGTGAGTGCGTACTCACACGTACATACATGCACATGCATACATATACATATGTATGTGGGTGTGTATGTTTGTGTACACGTGTGAGTGTGTACACACACATATACATGCACATGTATACATATACATACGTGTGTGTGTGTGTGTGTGTGCGTGTGTGTGTGTGTTATTGTAATTGTTTATGGTTTATCGTAGAAAAAACATAAAAGTGCCAATTACACTCTGAGAAACGAATAGCATCAGTTTAATGTACATGTATGTAGTACACAGGTTTCCAAACGCGTACCTAAATTTTTTGCGCAGTACCTTTGTCTGGTCGAGCACTCATTAGTGGATTGAAATGAACAACGGATAATGGTTGGAAGTTTTAAACGACGCCTGACGTCCTAAGCTGTTTTTCACATTCATGTTATATTCGCCATCTTAAGTATTTTTAGAACAATCATGTGTTGCTATTTGTATATACGAAATTCTTTTTCAGTACTTCGTTGTAGTGCGGCCCTTTTTGAAGGTGACTTCGCCAGAGGATAACTTGTTTATTCTCTTGTTGATGTCTTTCTATACATACTTGATGACGTTGCAGAATGATCGATCTTTTTAGTGATTTTTGGTTGTTGCTTGGTTTTTTTGATAAGTTCTTATGGTTTTGGAAGTTTGATTAATTAAAACATCAGTGGTATATTTTTTTCCCCTTC
>NC_142935.1:57349952-57354952 GCF_046866305.1 Octopus bimaculoides
TCTTAATATGAGACCACTATGTTGCGCACATGTAGTTGTGATGCGTATGCCTGGTGTACCCTTATCAGACTGGTAGTCATGATGGGTATACTGGACTTCGTATATTTTACCCCTGTGTCACTTTGATGGCATGCCCTGCTCTCTCATTCAATAATAATAATAATAATAATAATAATAATAATAATAATAATAATAATAATAATAATCGTTTCTACTGGAGGCACAAGGCCTCAAATCTGTGGGAAGGAGACTAGTCGATTACATCGACCCTAGTGTTTCACTGGTGTTTAATTTATTGACCCCGAAAGAATGAAAGGCACAGTCGACTTCGGCGAAATTTGAACTCAGAACGTAAAGACGGACGAAATACCGCTAAGCATTTTGCCTGGTGTACAAACGATTCTGCCAACTCGCCGCCTCAATGATGATGACGATGATGATGATACTACTACTACTACTACTACTACTACTACTACTACTAATAATAATAATAATAATAATAATTTTTTCAACACTAGGCACAAGGCCCGAAATTTTGGGGGAGAGGGCTAGTCGATTAGATCGATCTCAGTACGCAACTGGTACTTAATTTATCCACCCCGAAAGGATGAAAGGCAAAGTCGAAATCAGCGGAATTTGAACGCAGAACATAAAGACACGAAATACCTATTTCTTTATTGCCCACAAGGGGCTAAACATAGAGGGGACAAACAAGGACACACAAAGGGATTAAGTCGATTACATCGACCCCAGTGCGTAACTGGTACTTAATTTATCGACCCCGAAAGGATGAAAGGCAAAGTCAACCTCGGCGGAATTTGAACTCAGAACGTCACAGCAGACGAAATACCGCTAAGCATTTCGCCCGGTGTGCTAATGTTTCTGCCAGCTTGCTACCTTAATGATGATGATGATGATGCTACTACCACCACCACCACTACTACTACTACTACTACTACTACTACTACTACTACTACTACTAATAATAATAATAATATTAATTATTATTATAATAAGTGCCTTGGGAATGATAAAGAACATGAAGACAAATGCATTACTAAAACCCCTAGAGTTACAAATATGGGTAACGTACAGAAAATAGCATTACTGGGTACCACACATATGACGTTGAATACTTTCTATTCAGTTAGAATAACAATATTACAACAAAACACTGCACAAAATCAATGCACACAGAGCTGCTCTCTGTAATGCAATGAAAACACTCAATAGAGATAAGACAACAGCAACAACACCTAAAACAACAACAACAACAATAATAATAATAATAATGATTTCGAATTTTGGCACAAGGTCTGAAGTTTAGGAGGTGATGGATAGTCGATTACATCGATCTCAGTGGTCAACTGGTATTTATTTTATCGACCCCGAAAGGTTGAAAGACAAACTCGACCTCAGCGGAATCTAAACTTAGAACAGGAAGTCGGGCAAAATACCGATAAGCATTTCGCCCGACGTGCTAACGATTCTGACAGCTCGCCGCCTTCTAAATAATAATAATAATAATAATAATAATAATAATAATAATAATAATCTTTACTACTATAGGCCTGAAATTTGGGGAATGGAATAGTCGATTACATCGACCCCAGTACTCAACTGGTACTTAATTTATCGATCTTGATAGGATTAAAGGCAAAGTCAACCTCGGCGGAATTTGAATTCAGAATGTAACGGCAGACGAAATACCGCTAAGCATTTCGTCCAGCGAGCTAACGATTCTGCGAGCTCGCAGGCTTCAATAATAATAATAATGGTTTCAAATTTTGCCTCAGGGGCAGCAATTTTGGAGGCGGTGATGAGTCGATTACATCGACCCAGTATTTCCCTGGTATTTAATTTATCGCCCCCCGAAAGGATGAAAGGCCAAGTCGACCTTAGCAGAATTTGAACTCAGAACGTAGCAGCGGACGAAATACCGCTAAGCATTTTACCCGGCGTGCTAACGATTCTGCCAGCTCGGCGCTTTCAATAATAATAATAATAATAATAATAATAATAATAATAATAATAATAATAATAATAATACTGATTTATTTTTATAACGTGCTTTCACTTCACTACCGAGAGCAACTCTGTGTGCCTTGGGTATGTGCTGTGGTTTATTATCATTATTATTATTATTATTATTATTCAGTAGTTTTATTTTTATAACGTACTTTCACTTCACTACCGAGCGCAGCTCTGTGCGCCTTGGGTATGTGCTGTGGTTTGCTGTGGTGCTCTTATGTTTACTGTATTGAAAGTGTTTTGCGTAGAATGCGTGCAGTACCCAGTAGTGCAATTTTCTGTATGTTATATATATTTGTAAGTCCTGGTGTTTTTGTTATGTATTTGTCTGAATATTATTATTATTATTATTATTATTGTTGTTGCTGTTGTTGTTGTTGATATTATTACTCTTGGCACAAGGCCCTGAAAATTTTGTGGAAAGGGACTAGTCGATTACATCGACCCCAGTGTTTCACTGGTACTTAATTTATCGACCCTGAAAGAATGAAAGGCAAAGTCGACCTCGGCAGAATTTGAACTCAGAACGTAGCGGTGGACGAAATACCGCTAAGCATTTTGCCTGGCGTGCTAACGATTTTGCCAGCTCGGCGTTTTCAATGATGATAATAATAATAATAATAATAATAATAATAATAATAATAATAATAATAATAATAATAATAATAATAATAATAATAATAGAAAAGAAACATAACAAGTAACTGTAGAATATGTGGAGATGGACAAGAAACAATAAATCATATTATCTCTGGCTGCCCAGTCCTGGGTAAGAAGGAATATATTCGCAGACACGACAGGGCTGGGACCTATATACACTGGAAGCTATGCCAACACTATGGAATAACAACAGAAAAAAGATGGTATAAACACACGCCAGAAAAGGTCACAGAAAACGAGAAAGCAACCATACTCTGGGATATGCCAATACACACAGATAGAGAAATTAAGGCAAATAGACCAGATAGAGTTGTCAAAGATCATGAAGAAAAAAAATGCTTTCTAATTGATGTATCAATACCAGCAGATGACAACGTTTCTCTAAAAGAGATGGAAAAACTTTAAAAATACAAAGACCTGGAAATAGAGATAATTCGAATGTGGAATCTAAAAACAGAAACAATTCCTATCATAGTAGGTGCCTTAGGTATAATAAAAAAATATTCAGACAAATACATAACAAAAACACCAGGACTTACAAATATATATAACATACAGAAAATTGCACTACTGGGTACTGCACACATTCTACGCAAAACACTTTCAATACAGTAAACATAAGAGCACCACAGCAAACCACAGCACATACCCAAGGCGTACAGAGCTGTGCTCGGTAGTGAAGTGAAAGCACGTTATAAAAATAAAACTACTGAATAATAATAATAATAATAATAATAATAATAATAATAATAATAATAATAGAAAAGAAACATAACAAGTAACTGTAGAATATGTGGAGATGGACAAGAAACAATAAATCATATTATCTCTGGCTGCCCAGTCCTGGGTAAGAAGGAATATATTCGCAGACACGACAGGGCTGGGACCTATATACACTGGAAGCTATGCCAACACTATGGAATAACAGCAGAAAAAAGATGGTATAAACACACGCCAGAAAAGGTCACAGAAAACGAGAAAGCAACCATACTCTGGGATATGCCAATACACACAGATAGAGAAATTAAGGCAAATAGACCAGATAGAGTTGTCAAAGATCATGAAGAAAAAAAATGCTTTCTAATTGATGTATCAATACCAGCAGATGACAACGTTTCTCTAAAAGAAATGGAAAAACTTTAAAAATACAAAGACCTGGAAATAGAGATAATTCGAATGTGGAATCTAAAAACAGAAACAATTCCTATCATAGTAGGTGCCTTAGGTATAATAAAAAAATATTCAGACAAATACATAACAAAAACACCAGGACTTACAAATATATATAACATACAGAAAATTGCACTACTGGGTACTGCACACATTCTACGCAAAACACTTTCAATACAGTAAACATAAGAGCACCACAGCAAACCACAGCACATACCCAAGGCGCACAGAGCTGCGCTCGGTAGTGAAGTGAAAGCACGTTATAAAAATAAAACTACTGAACAATAATAATAATAATAGCAATAATAATAATTAAATGCCCTGACGCAGTACCAGGCAGTGGCTTCCATGGCCTTTGATCTTAACTGATTGGAAGTATTATCGTGTACACATTTTGTATTGGTATAAAAGATGGGCTACAACAAATACTCTGCTCAATTCCACATATTTGATTGTCATTTGCTTGACCTTAATCAGTTGAGCATGTCCCTTAATAGCTGACGATATGTGCATCTCTAATCACGAGCAGGAGTAGTTGGGGAGCGTCATAGCCATGTGTTGAGAAGAATTCATTGAGGTTTAAATAATTCACCTCTGGAAACATGAGTGTTTCGTTCATCATCCTTAAACAAACCTTATTCAGAGCTGATGCTGTAGCTGCCTATACATATTTGTTTATGTGTTTGTTTGTAAATTTACATACGTGCCTGTTGCATGTTCATCCGTAAACGAATGAATGAATTAGTTAATTGATGAAACAGTAATAATAATAATAACAATGTATATAGTTCTATAGTTTTTGATACATTTACTTTCAGGTTACAGTGCAGTGCATGTGTGTGTGTGTATATATATATGTGTGTGTATATATATGTGTGTGTGTATATATGTGTCTGAGTGTGTGTGTGTATATATATATGTGTGTGTATGTGTATATATATATATATGTGTGTGTATGTATGTGTGTGTATCTATCTATCTATCTATCTATCTGGCCTGCTTGTTTGTTGCACCTTGTTTACCATTTTTGTCCTTGTTCTTTTGCCACGTCATGTACCCAGTAATGTATCTATGTGTACATGTGGATGAACGTATATACATACATGTACATATATATGCAAATACTCATATATTGTTTA
>NC_142935.1:57357452-57374952 GCF_046866305.1 Octopus bimaculoides
ATATACACACAGATACATATGCACACACACACGCACACACTCAAATACACATACACACACACACATATGCACACACACACATACTCACCCCCCCACACACACACATGAATAACACCTTCTGTGTGTCACTGTGTCTGTCTACCTCTCTTACAGTTTACAATCGTCCCTTAGCTGACAAGTAAAAATGCTGCTCTCTGTGGCTAGTGAGTGGTTAGTTGTTAGAGGGCTTATATACTATTAAAGACCGTTTACTTCTTTTGTTAAACGCTAAGCGTAGCGGCATTCGGACATACGCCCAATTTATTATTATAAATATCATTTCAACTCTCGCTGGCTTTTCTCAGTTTCAATATCGCTAACAATGTTCCTGTTTAATGCTTCAGCTGCTGCTGTTGTGTTACTGATGTTGCTACTGCAAACGTTCTTCAAATAAAATATTATTATTGACTGACTGCTCCACATACAATATCGCCAGGTCTTTCAAAAATATATTAATTTCGATTCCTTATCGATCTATATCCACACTTAAATCGATAGAACTGTTGTCTTTTAAATGCTAAAATGCTTACGTCTATTTCATCAGTCTACGTCCTGAGTTCAAATTTCACCGGAGTCAAATATTCCTTTTACCGCTTTCGGGGTTCAATGAAATAAGTACCAGCTGAACACTGACGTTGATGTAATCGACTAATCCCCTCCTCAAACTTCAGACCTTGTGTCTATAATAGAAAGGATAAATTTTGTTACCTTTACCAGATATTAAATAGATAAACTTTATATTGTCATATAACAATGTTGGCACTCCGTCGCTTACGACGTCGTGGGTTCCAGTTGATCCGATCAACGGAACAGCTTGCTCGTGAAATTAACGTGCAAGTGGCTGAGCACTCCACAGACACGTGTACCCTTAACGTAGTTCTCGGGGATATTCAGCGTGATACAGTGTGACAAGGCTGACCCTTTGAATTACAAGCACAACAGAAACAGGAAGTAAGAGTGAGAGAAAGTTGTGGTGAAAGAGTGCAGCAAGGTTCGCCACCATCCCCTTCCGGAGCCTCGTGGAGCTTTAGGTGTTTTCGCTCAATAAACACTCACAACGTCCGGTCTGGGAATCGAAACAGCGATCCCATGATCGCGAATCCGCTGCCCTAACCACTGGGCCATTGCGCCTCCACGTTATATAACCAAGTATAGAATATTTTACATATATCACAAATTATATGCATGATATTAGCAAACATCAGGTATTAAACATTTAATGTTTGCGAAGAATTTATTTTCTGGATATCGTATTTAGATAAGACTTTGCTTGATCTACGTATAACTGTATATTGAACACTGAATTAAATCGCCAATAAATTATGTCATATATATGGTGTTTTCATAGGTTATATCATGTCAAAGTTTGCTCCTTAGATTCCATTTTATAAAAGTATCACGGCCATATAGATTCTGTTTTGTAACAATAATGTTAATGTATTAGACCAGTGATACTCAACTATTTTTTTTTTTTTACCTATGGATCCTTTTGATTATTATTTTATTCTGGTGGACCCACATAGCCATTCGATGTTTAAAAACTAATTTTAAAGATACGTCTTTCAAAATTTTGTTTATCACACATTCACTTGTGTGTGTTGAACAATGTAAAATGTCAGGGAAAAAAACTTAGTTGTTTCTTACACAAAGTACATCGAAAACAAAAAAGCTTTTCAGGGATCCTTAAATTACTCTTGTTGATTCGCAATTGACTATTTGGCTTGTCTAGATCCTACAAAATCTTATATTAACTTCAAAGGGTTATATTGACCCCAGTTGACTACAGTAGACATTAATTTTTACGTTTGGTGTTTATATAGAAGCTCTTTTGTGTATATGACACTAACTTAAAACCAGTTTCATGTACATAGTATTTTTTTATACTCTATATTGTAGCCGCATGTTTACTTGTAGTGTTCTCTTTTCCTTGTGTGGTATTGTTATACATGCTTTTGTTTGTGTGTGTATGACGTTTACATAATCTATGAGAGTGAAATAAGAGATCCTAAGGAGACCTCCACCTGTGTTTTGGCCCACGAATCGCATAGAAATGTGGTTACGGTCATATTTCTTTCACAGCAAGTCTTCGTAATGTTTTAATATTTATTTTAGTTCTTCGAATTTGAGCTGTTTACTCTTTTCAACCATGTGGCTGCGGTCATGCTGAAGCACCACCGTGGTCTTTCTCAGTCTCAGGTGTTTCACATCAATACTCCTGTATGTGCTTTGCCCCAGCTGTTAACCGATTTGGTGTATAAGGGAGTTTGATTCCGCTGCCCTCGTCTGCACCTCATGTCGGGCTGTTGGTTCATCTGCTATTGTGGAGAGAAAGATGTGTAGTTCCTTTTTGAAGACATCTACTTCCACCTTATGTACATTTCTTAAAGCGGCTGATTGCTCTATGCTATTGATTGAGGGTAAAAGTCTGGTATGTCTTCTCTGAGGAACGGTTAGTAAACAGTAAAACAGTCTGCAGGAGACTTCACTCTACTTATTTCTGCATAACACCAGCACAGTAAAAAAGTGCCTTCATGATTCACTAATACTGGTCTTTTCATAACAACACTGACCAGCAATCTCTTCCCCTCGAATTTAAATAATATATATACACGCATACATAAAATACATACCTTCCTCTCTCACTATCTCTCTCTTTATCTCTCCCCTCTCTCTATACATACATACATAAATACATACATACATACATACATACATACACATATATATATATATATACATATATATATATATATATATATATATATATATATATATATATATATATATATATATATATATATACACCGTGCACACACAGATATATGTGCGTGTGTGTAGTTTAAGCATCATGACAGTGTGATCTCAGTGAAATTCTTTCACATGTCATGCTCGTGTATTCGTGTGTGTGTGTGTGTGTGTGTGTGTATGTGTGTGTGCGTGTGCGTGCGTTATATTCAAGAATGTTATATTTATTTGGCACTGACCAAAAAGACGTGGTTAATAAACGGGGAAGTAAATTAAC
Source organism: Octopus bimaculoides (assembly GCF_046866305.1). Classification (NCBI taxonomy): domain Eukaryota; kingdom Metazoa; phylum Mollusca; class Cephalopoda; order Octopoda; family Octopodidae; genus Octopus; species Octopus bimaculoides. The sequence goes on from NC_142935.1 coordinate 57,360,514, forward strand.
TGATGATAAACAAGAAAGAGAGAAAAAAAAAGAAAGAAAGAGAAGAAGATAAATGAGTATTTTACTCCAAGTGTCAAATTCACTGGCCAAGCGTTCAAAACTGGAACTCGTACGATGATTTATTACAAACTGTTTATATTGAAACGTGTTTTTTTTCTCCCCTTCGCAAACTGCTAGAATAAAGACAACCTGGCAGCAGGAACTACTAATGGATGAAGAGTTATATCTTGTGACTCTATATTCCTAAACGAAAACGGAATAGATTTAAAATTTTCTATCATAAGATTTATTAGCGAAGATCGTCAGAGAAATAGTTGACAAGTATCTGACACTGTTATTCTTGACACACAATATACGACTTGATTACAAATATCAAAACATTGTTTGTTGTTTGTTCATGTTTCTAAACGTCAGTATCAATTGAGTTGTTGTTGTTGTTTTCTTTATTTTACCTACATTGTTGTTGTTGTTGTTGTTAATAATGATGGTGATGATAATGGTGATATTGTTTAGTTACGCTTGTCAACGTTAATGCTATGTTTACCATGATCAGTAATAGAATTGTTTAAATATATGTCCCATATTCTTTTTTTTTTTTTAGGTATGACTGTGTGGTAAAGAAGCTCGCTTTGTAATCGCGTGGTTTGAGGTTCAGTCCCACAGCATGGTACATTGGACAAATGTCATCTACTGTAGCTCTGGGCCGACCAATGCTTTTTCATGGGAATTGGTTGACGGAAACTGTGGTAATCCATCGCGCGCGAGTTTGTGTGTGTATATGTATGTATGTATAAATCTGTCTGTCTGTCTGTCTGTCTGTCTGTCTGTTTGTCTGTATGTATGTATGTATGTATGTATGAATATGTATGTATGACATTGTGTTTGTATTTATTTTCCCCACCGCTTGACTATCGGTATGGATCTATTTACAGTTCGGCAAACGAGATCGACAGAATTAGTACCATACTTAAAAATAAGTACCGGGGGCGATTCGTTCGACTTAACCCTTCAAGGTGGTAGTGCCCCAGTATTGCCGCAGTCCTCAGACTGAAACCAGTAAAAGATAAAAGTTAAAAGCTATTCTCACTCCCCTGTGATGTGGAAGTGATAGAATCGATAACATTGCTAGCAGAGCCACATTGTTAGTGATTTTTCATCACTTAAGCTCGAAAAGAAGGTAAGGATTTATCAGGTAGCAATGCAAGCAAGCGAGTAACATCTTTAGATTTGTCTTCAGGTACCTTTTCCAACATTCTTTCATTCAATTTGTCGTTTCCTTTATTTCGTCTGCTAATTCACAGCAACTTATAATATAAGACCACATTTTCTAAAAAAAAAAAAAAAAAAAAGGAAGAACCCATTGGATGACGTAGTTCTAGATACTCCTAAAAAACAGAATGGTTACTACTTAAACATCTTTGATCAAAGGGTGAACCGGAGCTAAACAATAAATACATTTCTTCATATCAATATCTCAATATCAACGTAAAAAAAATACTATGAAAACGAAATGTGCGACAATATTAAGAGGATACGTTTTGCATTTAGGATAAAAAAGATACGAAGACTATGCGAGCAAATCATGGTATGAGATTTGCTAGAGAAGTGACCACCACAAAAAATAGACCTTTTCTATTTAATCAAGAATTACTATTCTCAAAAAGGAACCAATAATATTCTACATACTCTAAAGACTCTAAAATCTTTTAAAAGTATATGCGTATTGGCTGACAAAACTAAGTAGTTATATATGAAATAAACAAAGATAAAACTATAACTTCTGTAATAATATATTGAACTCTTCCAGAAAAATCAAAAAACGAAAACAAATGATAATATATGCAAATATATTAATGCAGAAATACAACACATAACTACGCAAAAAAAAAAAAAAACCTTCGTTACTTTAAAACAGTGGTTCTCAACCGGGGTCCATACAAGATTTTATTATTCCAGGTATATGAAACCATCAAACACAGACAAGGTTTCAAGAACTGCTAAAAACTATTTGACTTCATTAACGTTGTCCGCTTTCTAGTAACATGCGTGAACATTATAACTTCCGATATCCCCTTGCAATCGTAAAATACAGGGACTTCTTTAAAGTCCATCTCGCCACAAAAATTCCCTTAAGTGAAAATATCTGTTTTTATTTCAAATGGAATTTCAATTCATAAAAGGAATTAGTTAAAAGAAAGAAAAAAAAAAACGATAAAATAAAGTTAAAATATTTTGTAAAAGGTAAAATTTATAGTGTTTAATTTCTTTGCCCTTTGAAATAAGGAACGCTTTTCATTTAAAATGTCGAACCTTCTATCCAGATCCTGCTTAAACCACAAAAAAAAAAAAAAAATAATAATCTCACCACCGCCAAACAAAATGAAAACATCTGCTATTAATTCAAAATGGAGTTTCAATTGAGAAAGAAAATATCAAGAGAGAAAAGGAAAATGTCTTTAAATATAATAAAAGAAAAGAAGAAAGAAGAGGAGATTTATAATCAGAGTGAATGGTCAGTTTTGAAGTGGGATGTTAGCTTCATTGAACTAATATAACATTTTGACTTAGAAAAACACCAAATACATTCCTGTGAATGTAAACTGCTTCAAATTGGAAATGGTATAGCTGTCATTGATGTCCACTTCGCTGTTGGACGCCCTTTGCTTGACCAGCTGGTCTTACTTAATTTACACTCTGCTGGCTCCGAAATTGAAGTTTTTTTTTTTTTGAAATTTTCATCTGAAATACAGAGTATTTTTCCAGTAAACATTGAGTGATGTCAATTATGGTGGTGGGCGCAGCGGTGGCGGTGATGATGGTGGCTTTGGTCATGACTATGATGATGATTATGATGATGATGATGATGATGATGATGATGATCGTTATCATCATCATCATCATATTCACCACAAGATCGACGATGACTACGACGTCGACGACGACAACTACTATTATACCGACAAATAACCATGAACATACACTATTATTATCGGAAGCACATAACAAAAAAGTAACAAAGAAACGAAATGAAATCGCGTGTTTTCATGGCTGTACACCTATTATTCAGAACAATACATAGATAAACGCATTTTCACACACAAACATACAGACATACATATTATATTATACACAAGTCTTTGAAATATTATACTCGGTTTCTTGGTCTTAGTAATTGTGTTTGGTGAATACTGTGTGTGTGTGCGTGTGTGTGTGTGTGTGTAGTGGAGTAGTGATGGAGAGGCTGGTGGGAGAGAATAGCGGAAACCGCTGTTTTCTCGCCTAGTTTCGACTGAAAAGTGAAGCATTTTTCCTTTCTTTTTCTGTCTCTTTTTTTGTTTCATTGAAATTGTGATTTTAAAGTGGACAGTTACTGGTAAGAAGGAATAGATAGAAGTTAAACCAAAGTGGAAAGAAGGAAAAGAAAGAAACCAAAAGAAAAGAAAAGGAAAGAAAGGAAGAAAGAAAGAAAAAAAGAAAGAAAGAAAGAAAGCAGTAGTTTGAGGCGAGACAAGGACAATATTTAGGTCAAGATTTCTTAATGATTTCTATTGGGAGCTTAATTTGATTAAGACTGATAATAACGTGTGAATGCGTTAAATCAATTTCGGTTTTTCATTTGTCCAGCGTCACATCTCCTTCAAAATCTCAACTCTAATGGAAACTAATGAAAACCATGCGTGCAAAATGATTAGGGACGGATGTCTTTGAAATTTACTGGCATTCAGGAAAACTGTATTGAAGAATCCTTCTCTTGAATAATGTTAATTGATCACATGTCTGGGTAGAAAATAAGCGTGAAAAAGAAGAGAAGAGAGAACTTATCATGACATTTGATGGGTGGTTGTGGAAACAAGGGGTGATGGTGGTATTTCTTTTCTTATATTTGTTATTTTTATAAGCTCTTTCTTTTTCTTTTTTCTTTTCTCTTTTTTTTTTTTGACAGGCTGTGAACGGGAGGAAGGGATCACTTAACGAAGTTGCTTGATGAAGGATTTGAATTTCAAAATTGGCGGAATAGAAAGAAAAAGAATAAAAATAAACGAAAAACTAAACACAGTAACAACAGCAATAAGAAAAACAAACAAAAATTCAAACAATATTCGTCATTCAACTAGGAATGAATTGAAGTTTTTGACCCTACAATGGAATTGGGAAGGTCTCGAAACCTAGAAATTAATTTTTCCCTGTTTCCCGAGCACAGATAATCAAAGAAATGAATGTTGTGCTTTCAATGTGGAAGAACCAAAGTCTCAAAAAACCCCAACCTTACTCGACTCGCGAAGACCTCGAATTAAGTAAATAAATAAATAATATAATGTAAATAAAAACGATCTAGCCGTGACCGTTCCATCTTATTTATTGAATGTGTTCCTTTGTTTAAGACAGTTGGCGGTAAATTGAAGAAGTTTCAGCGTTTTCCTTTGTTGTCAGTATTAATTAGACGGTCTGTGAGGGGTGGGGGGAAACTGGCAGTGTCGTTAGCAAACTGGACAAAATGCTTAGCGGCATTTCTTCCAGCTTTTCGGCTTGAGTTCAAATACCCTCCAGGTCGACGTTGCTTTTCATCCTTTCGAAGTTGAGGAAATAAGTACTATTTGAGAAATGGGTCGATGTAATCGACTAGTCCCCTACCCACAAATTTCAGACCTTGTGCGAGTAGTAGAAATTGATTGGATAGTCTGTAGATACTGACTGGTTTAGACACTGTGTGTTGATGTAAGAAAGTGGGTAATACCTCTGAAGGAGATAGTACCTATGAATAGTCCAAATGAGTCTAAGACAAGTTGTAGAGGCAGTCACACATAAGACCTTCATAGAGTCAATAACTCAAGTACTTTCTTATCTTAGAAACAGAATTCTTTTTTAATAGTCAGGTTATATTATTGTTGTCGTTAAGAAAAAAATGTTTAACCGTAGACCAGCCCTGTTCGAATTAATCTATTATTAAAAGGCGTTTCAGTAGTGACCATCTAGATTCTTTGTATATTAGAGACAACAGCTATCTCATTTTGTGTCGCTTGGACATGAGTTGGGTAAATTTGGCTGCTATTTCTAACATGCCAAGTGACCGCATAATGGTTTTCTTGACTTGCTATTGTTGTTGCTTTAATGCTGTCGTTGTTGTTTGACCTTAGATAAAACTAATTCAGTGGACCTAAGAGTAAAGATGTTCCCGTTATGAGCCTTCTACTTGACCATAGTGCAACATATTGTCAACAAAAATACGCAAATAACATTCACAAGTAACAAACAAAAATAAACACTTTGATGATGTATAAATCTAAGGAATAAAGCTCAAAATTTCAGCAGTAATGCCTACGTCAATCGCTTTGGCTCTGCTTTCTACAAAGATACAAAAACTCGCTAATCCGCTTTATCCTGAGGATGAGGCGAGGAAAGTCTAGAAATGTCTCTGTTGGTGTTAGCAATTGTACTTTTTCACACAAAAAAGCAAAGAGCTCATGGGAGTATACGGAAAGAAAAGAAAAAAAATTGTAAAAATATAAAATTAGAACATAGTGCATTCACTACAACACGCACTCATGCACACAAACAAACACGGTGTACGTTTAAACATGCATATAGACTTGTGTGTGTGCGCGCGCGAGCGTATGAGTAAGTGTTTATACACGCATATACATATTTACACACACACATATATATATATATATATATATATACATACACACAAACACGCACACACACACACATACACACGTGTGTGTGCGCGCATGTGTATGAGTGCGTGAGTTTAGGTATACATATATATATATATATATATATATATATATATATATATATACGTCTGTGTTACATTTGCGTGCACGTATGTATTATATAGGTATGTATGTATGTGTGTGTGTGTGTTTGTATTTATATACGTATGTGTATGTATGTATGTTTGTATTATGTACATGTAAGAATGTATGTGTGTGTATATATATATATATATATATATATATATATATATATATATATATATATATATATATATATACATATATATATATATACGAATGTACGCATGTATGTACTTGTAACATGTATATGCATGTACATACGCACATGTATACAAATATAAATATGTATCCATGCATGTATGTATTGAATGTATGAATGTTTAGGTGAAGAATAGTGTTTGCGTCTCAGTAGGTGCGTATGTGTGTGTGCATATGTGTATGTGTTTATGTGTGTGGTGTGTGTGTGCGTGTGTGTGTGTGTGTGTGTGTGTGTGTGTGTGTGTGTGTGTGTGTGTGTGGCTGGCTGTTTTTCTACGTCTGTGTCAAATGCTATATGTCAGTGTTTGGGTATATTTACCTGTTCGTGTCTGTGCGAGACTATGTGTGTGTGTATAAGTGCTTGTGTGTGATTGTGTGTATGTGCGCGCGCGTGTTTCTTCATGTGTCATCTGTGTGCGTGTGTGCGTGCGCGTGTGCATATGTGTGTGTGTGTGTGCGTGTGTGTGTGTGTGTGTGTGAGTTCAGCCCACGATGGATGCCACCCGTGTGGTCTCGGGGAGACTATAGGTAAGTATTGCTCCTTCGAGTGGAATCATTCAAGAGTGTTTCGTTTGAAATCAGTGAAGATGATGTTTCATCGCATCTTCTCGGATGAGGAAGCAAGTATCCCACGAGGGGCCCAGTTGAGAGCTGGTGCTCACAGCTGTGCTAGATCAACAACACGGTTTCCTCTTTTATCAAAACGTAAACCTAGTGTTCAGAGCGTTGTACTTACAACGCACCCTTAGTATATTTATGGGCTCCTTCTGAGTATGTGTGTGTACACACACATAAGCATGCACGTGCGCGCGCGCACACTCACACACACACACACACATCCTCACGCACATCACATGAAGACACAAACTCGTAGAAACGAAAGCATTTTGCAACACATCCATACTCTCTCTTACTCGCACATGCGCTCATGAGCGTTCACTCACATACAAACATTACTCACATATACGCATAAGGGCATATTTACACGTCCAGACCTCCAAATGTATCCACATGCTCGAACACTCACAAACACACACGCATATGCACGTAGACAATTTCAAGCATTTACTCATACACGCACACAAAAATTCAGTGTACTGGTGTATCTCAGGCAACATGGTTAGGGTACAGTATAGTATGTTACTCTGTTGTCTTACTATGATATATCACAAGAGTTCACATATACACTTGTATGAACGCACACACTCTTATACGCATATACGCACACTCTTTGCATACTCACAAATATTCACTCATAGGTTCATGTGCATATATGCATTCTCAAGCATAAATATGCAGGTCTTTCACTCTTTAACACATAGACATATGCAAATAGATTTAAATAAATATTCACACGCGCGCACACAATGGAAAGTATAAAAGAAGCGTAGAAAGAGAGCGATACAGGCAAACGCAGATTCACTAACGTTTTACTTACATTGGTCACATGTATATGTATACACAAACAAATACAAACACACATGAATATTCAATAACACATAATTACATGGACATATATGATACTATCGTATATCCATCTTTGCACACGACAGTATTGAAAAAATGGTGACAAATATCGCAAAATATTTTATATGCATGTGTACATGTGCTTTGTGTGCGTAAATATATAACTAGTTGTACAGTATCCCACTCGTGAGGAATCGGTATGTATAAGTATGAAGCCTGATTTAATATTGGTACTTAAGCAGTGTGTTATATATCCCAGTGCCCCAATAATTACAGCTATAAACCTGAACTTGTAATTTGGATGGAGTAACTAGATTTCTCAATAGTTTAGTGTAGTTCCCAGTTGTCAGGATCTTGCGGGTTTTGATATCTATGGAGTGGATTTCCTCTACAGACTAATCTAGTATCCCAAATGTTGGGATCAGCACTGGTAGTGCAAATGCATTGTGGGATATTGTTTTATTGCGAGAGGAAAGTTCCGGCTGGCATATTTTCCTAAGTCTGGTGTAATATTCTCGGGTCACTCTATCTTTATTCATGGTATGTCACTCTATCTTTATTCATGATATGTTTACGTCTATGTATGTATGCATGTATGTATGTATGTATGTATGTATGTATGTATGTATGTATGTATGTATGTAATCAACCTTACAGTAAATAGCATTGTGAATTAAATAAGTGTACCAACACACACACGCATATATGTGTGTGTATTGTGTGTGCGTAAGTATTATCAATCTATCTGCCTGTCTGCCTGCATGGGATGGGAAGTGTCCGCGTAAATATGGCAGAGACATGTGAAAGAAAGAAGACGCAAACAAATCTTCAGTAGGTAGTAAAACAAAATTAATTGCTGTATGGTTAAACTGGTTATAACTGTCTCAAGTTTAACATTTTACTTCCGTGAATAACGGGTAAAAATGTATGTTACTCTTGCTTGGGCCGAATATTCTACGGTACCGTTGACGATGATCGGCAAAGCTGGCGGGAGTGCGACAGTTGGAAAATACCCGAAATCGTTGAGATAAAGAGAATGCTCTATGGTGTAAGTTGTATATAAAATAACATATATGTATATAACACATGAAGATAGGTAAAGTCAGATGCTTGAAATTTCATGCTGAATTCCAAGATTGAAGAGTAAAAGACAATCTGAAGTCAAGTGGCTGCGAAGCGAACTGCTTAGTTACACAGTTGGGTATACAAACATTTTTCTTTTGCTTGTTCAGTCATTGGATAGCAGCCATGCAGGGGCACCGTATAGGAAGGTTTTAGTCGAACGAATCGACCTCAGTGCTTATTTTATTGTTTTGTTTTATCGAACAGCTTGGTTACAGGAACGTAAACAAACCAATGCCAGTTGTCAAGCGGTGGTAAGAGACAAACACAAACACACATATACACATAAACACACATGACACACACAAATATACACACAAATACTCACACACATGTATACATACATACAAACATACATACATGCATACCCATATATATGAATATGTATGTATGTATGTATGCATGCATGCATGCATGTATCTATCTATCTATCTATCTATCTATCTATCTATCTATCTAGCTAGCTAGCTAGCTTAGCCTCTCTCTCTCTCTCTCTCTCTCTCTCTCTCTCTCTCTCTCTCCCTTTCTCTCTCTGTATATATATATATATATATATACACACGACGAATGCCCAAATTTAAACTTGGAAGTATATAATAATACTACCGATAGTAATGGGTAATTCTGAAGGTGGACGAGCTTTATACTGTACTCTACCACATTCCTAACGCAATATAACATAACTATGTATGTATATATATATATATAAAATGTTAAGGAGAATTCAAATACGTTCAACAATTTATATAAACATATATTGCGCCATTGATCGATGTATATAAGTTTTTAAATATACAAACGTATCAATCATCAAAATATTGAAGCATATTAAAAATCTATGAAACATGAATATATAAAAATTCAATATACAAATATAAATAGACGAATGAGATTAAGTTATAAAAGTGTAGATGTATAAAAGTGTAGCTGTATAAAGATATACATAGAGACATTTAGAATTACACTCGTATCAAAAGGCGTTGTAGAACGGCATTGGAAAAAAAATATTTAAAAATATTCTGTTACGAGAAGGTGAATAGAATAAACTCTTACAAAAAGAGCGAATGAAGAAAAATCATGGCGTTGTGATTAGATTGCTCAGAAAATATATGTAATTAATCCAAGAAAATAGGTAATCCTGTTGAGATAAACTGTTGGTGGTATTCCTCTTTTTGTTTTTTTTATTTTTATATCTGGCGTCTCGAGTTTTTATCTGAGCACTTCAAACTACTGCCTGTACAGTATACAAAGAAATTTTACTGAATACTCATTTATATATATTTTGTACATTCATATCTACTACACACACACACACACACACACACACACACACACACATATATATATATATATATAGTAGTATAAGATATTAATGTACAAAATATATATAAAGAAGTATAAGATATGAATCCAGTGCCTTGTCTAGCTATCACTGAAAGCTCCACTAACCGATTCAGCTATCTGACCACATCATAATCCAATAAGAAGTGTCATGTAGAGCACCCATGCAGCTGAAATCCAGAAGATCCGATCAATGAAATCATTTGGCGAGGAGTATATAAGACGTAAAACGTCAGGAGGTATAAGAAATAAATATGTTTATTTAACCGCTTAATGTCCTTAGAATCACGGCCGTTTTGCAGCCGTCTTCGCGTAGTAATAAAAGTTAAATCGTTTGTGTGACTATGATGTTCAGGTGTTCTGATGAGCTGGCTTTCTTTATTTGTATTGATTTGTGAGTAAACGATTGTATTGAATAACGCATAGCATGTATATTAATGCAAACATGTAAACATAATTTAATTCCACACTCAAATTATTACTATAAAAAGAAGGCTGCGAAACGGCCGTAAACATAAGGATTTCAAATCGTTAAATAAATATATTCATCGCTCATACATCCCGACTGTTATATATATATATATATATATATATATATATATATATATATATATATATATATATATATATATATATATGTATGTGTGTGTGTGTATTTATATATATATATATATATATATATATATATATATATATACATATATATGCATGCATACATACATACATATATATATATATATATATATATATATATATATATATATATATATATATATATATATATGCATCCGTATGTATATATATGTATATATGTATATGTATATATGTGTATATATGTATATATACACACACAGATATGTATATATATATATATATATATATATATATATACATACACACACACAATACGGGCTTCTTTCACTTTCCGTCTATCAAATTCACTCACAAAGCTTTTGTTTACCTTGGGCTTATAGTAGACGACACCTACCCGAGATGCCATGCAGTAGGACTGAACACGGAACTGGCAATTGGGAAGCCACACAACCATATCTGCGCCTCCACAGAACCACGCCTACAATACGAAGGTGTGCTGAAAATTTCCTGGCCTTGGGCATTTTCTGCAGATTTGATTCTTTTTTTTTTAATATATATAAACATAGTAATCAAATGTATGTGCTATAAGTTAGCTCACTCCTTCCATCAAATCCATATTCCCGGTACAGGGTGCAAGGTGTATATCACACGTCAGATGTCGAAGCGTTCGCTGAGCAAAAAGTAAGTCTTTTGCCCAAGAACACAATGCAACGCCTGGTCCAGGAATGGAAACTACTATCTTGCGATGTTGAGTGCAACAGCCTTACCACAAGGCCATGTCCTTTCATAACCACACACACACACACACACATGAATGCATGTATATGTATACATGCAAATCGTTGAGGTCGACTCCAATTAATAGCTGATAAGGAAAATATACCGTGCTGCCCTCTATGTAAAATAATATCTATGCACATACAACATCACGAAATGAAGTCAGATGCCGGAAATTTCATGTTGGATTGCAAAATTAAAGAGTAAAAGACAAAAAAAAAAAACAAGTTCGTTCTACTGACCTTGTTGACCCCGTCTTTCAACTGTCACCATGTTTTGGTGACTAAGAAACTAGCGTGGGTAGGTTGTTCCCCGTGGCATAAAACCTAGGCTGGGTGGAAATGATTGAGCGTGTGATGTAAACCTTTGCGTGGGTTGTTGAAAGTATTGGTGCGGAACTGACAACAAACACAGTGCGAAGTAAAAAGTATAAGCTTGGAAATGATTACTGTTTCTGTATGCATGTATGTATATATATATGTATGTAAATGTGTGTGTGTGTGTGCGTGTGTGTGTGCGCGCAGATATAGTTATGTACGTAACGTAATTGTGAATCAAGATGTTAATACAAATACACACACACACACACATATACACATTTCAACTTAAAATTTCATGCTATCATTTATTGCGTTATATGTGCTTCGAGAGACAATTCCAAAAACGAATCATATATAAAAAGTAAAGTCAGTCGCCACATCAAAGTGGCTGTTCCATATTACTACTAGTTTAACCCCAGGCAGATCGTCAGCCAGCTGGTTATCGGTGCGACACTGCACCCTTTATATACAATATATATTGCTAGTAGGGGGAGCGAACCCCTACCATCCTCTAGCAGTATGATATATATATATATATATATATATATATATATATATATATATATATATATATATATATATATAACTACTACATATGTGGGAAATTCTGCTGGTGGGTGTGTTTGTGGAGTTGTTAGCTAACCCCTCCTACATCGTTTTATCCATTTTGATGAAGCTTGACACGTATGTAAAACTCATGTCTAGAAACCTCAATACTCAGATTGTTGAAAAATCATATATATCTAATATATTTTATTTTAAGAACCAAGGGAAATAACCCATTTATTTCCTAAATTATTTGGTAAAAATGAAATTGAGTATGGTTATTTCCTAGTATTTGAATTGTTAGAGTTATTTTCGCAATTTATCCAATACAACCCTTAAACGAGTAAATAATATTTTGCTAAACAATAGATCCACTTATTTCGGTTAGTGATTTATTCACGAATATACCAACACTAGCGCCCCTGAGGGTAATATTCTCTCGGAACGCACTAAAGCCTTTTTCAGAGTTATTAACTTCACGATTTTAGTATACATACCTTATTAGTATTTCCTCCTATGTTCTATATACGCATTAAAACCCTTTTCGAGGCTATTTTATTTGAATTCTTACTATCGGGTAACTAATTTCATGTTATTACATAACTGACCTCACAATTTGGCTATTCATAACTTAATGGGAATTCCTAAAAACAAGTTCCTGTGTAAGACACTTAATATGTTTATTTAGCCACTTTATGTCCTTAGGATTACGGCCGTTTTGCAGCCTTCTTCGCGTCTGTTCTATACATTGAGAATGCCTTAACATTTATGTTATTAACCGAGCGTCTATGTTCTAATTAAGCATGCTGGTAGAGCACTGACGAGCTTGTTTTCTTCTTTGAGCTCCCACCATTGTTTGCCTACCCACTCCTCTTTGCTACGTGGCGTCTCCCCAATGTAAGCTGTTGTCTTGTTTCTGCACCGTCCTTCAATACACGTATGCTATAAACTTCATTCCTACTCTTACAGTTAACCTGTGGGTTCATCCTACATACTATACAGCTGTTCGGTGTACATGGGGGCCAACTTGTAAATATATATATATATATATATATATATATATATATATATATATATATATATATATATATATATATATATGTGTGTGTGTGTGTGTGTGTGTGTGTGTGTGTGTATACACACACATATATATACATACATACACATTCATATATACATGCATACATATAAATATATCACACACTTTCGTGTTTATTTTGTGGAAGCGTTATAGATCAACATCATCATCATCATCGTCGTCATCGTCATTGCTATTATTATTATTATTATTATTATTATTTTAACTCATGTAGACAGGGAGATTAAGGTAAATTGTGCAGATATAATTGTCAAAGACCACCAGGTTGATGGTAACTGATAATGTTACTGCAGATGATAATGGTAGCAACGATGATAATGATGGTGATGATGAAGGCAAAAGTGGTTAATATGGCGGTGATGAAGGTGACGATAATGATGGACATTTTAAACTCATTTAATTTTTAATGCTTCTCTGGATATATGAAGATATTTGAAGATGTCTCTTGAAGAGAACGTTTTTTTGTTTTTGTTTTACTATAATTACGCTGTGGTGTTTCTGTGTTTCTGCGAATGTGTGTGAGTCTGTTTGTTTGCGTACATGTGTGTGTAGTTGTGTGTATATGTGTGCGTGTGTGTATGAGTATTTGTGAGAGTGTGTTTCTGTTCTGTGAGCAAGTGTGGGTCCAAGTTTCTATATATAATGCTGTGTCTGTGCTTAGGACAAGAAAGTTTCCATTAGAAGGTGAAAAAAAAAAATCTTTAAAATCATTTATTTTTTAAGATCGCAAATGTTTAAGAGATAATAATAATAATAATAATAATAATAATAATAATAATAATAATAATAGTAGTAGTAGTAGTAGTAGTAGTAGTAGTAGTAGTAGTAGTAGTAGTAATAATAATAATAATAAATAATAATAATAATAAATAGCAAACAATAAATTCATATAACAATTTAATTATAATCAAAGTCATTATGGTTAATAGAAACTGAACCTTGACTGATAAAAGTATAAAAACATCAAAATTAGCTCCAGTATAAAAAGAAACAGTAGCAACAACAATGAAAACAGCAGCAGCAACAACAACAACAGCAACAACAAATAGATATGCGCGCTTCACCGTGTGGCTGTTTAAAGATAACAATGAAATTAAGAGCAGAATTATGTAGCTAGCCTGCGAGCTAGCCAGCCGATCTAATCAGGTAAACAAATAAAGGTATTATACAACAA
>NC_142935.1:57379952-57417452 GCF_046866305.1 Octopus bimaculoides
TATATATATGATATACATGTGCATATATACATACATGTACATATTTACATATGTATGTATATGCACATGCATATATGAGTACAGGACGTCAACAAACGTAAACAACATGAAAAACGGGAACATGAATTACAAAAACGAAAGAAACAAATAGAAAAAACGAGACAAGCAACATAAAGAACAATCCCTTCATCAGTTGTTCACTGTTTTATCTACTCCGCAAGGACCAAAAATTCTTCCCGAACCATGGGCTCATTATACCTGCTTTCCGGATTTAGTGGCGTATATATTCCCCACGTGGGTGTGACGCCGGTCCGTTGCAAGATCTCTTATTTTTGTCTGTTGGGTAGACTGGAGCAATGTAAAGTGAAGCTTTGTGCTCACGAACACAACGCATCGCCTGGTTCAGGAATGGAAATCACAATATTACGATTTTGTGTTCAACACCCTAACCGCTCAGCCACACGCGTCTTAAACACACACACACACACACACACACACATGTAAATTAATATAAACAACCAGGTGCAACGTGATACCATAAAGGAAAAATTCAATCGTCACTAAGTGTGACTAAGGATGCTAGAAATAAGATAGCACTTGGCTGTTTATATTACTTTTTAGTATACGCATTTGCATTTTGCTAAATCAGCCATAAATTTTTATGGTAAATATATATATGTTGGTGGACGGAATCAGCCGATCACGAGCCGTTCGAGAAGTCACCACTGAAATGCTTACAAATAAGCGAAACTAGCCAAATCTGGTTGATCCTCGGGATAGTCACGAGGCGGTTACCTCCCCTGTCAGTATATGTACACACTTGCGCTCTTCTCGCGGTTTTAAATGGAATGATAACTGACGATCGAAGATGGTGCGTTTGAAACGCAGCATAGATATAAATACAGTGGACAAAAATGTAGTCATTATTCTTTTAAGGAGAATTACTGTAAAAATGGTGATTGCTTATATCAAAACGTTCGATACCTAATGTGAAGTGTTTATATTAACCCAAGTGTGGAAGAGAAGATACGGATTATCAATAGTAAACTGTAGAGACGGATATGGTATGTCCATAAGAGAGACATATGAAGAAAGGGTAGGGAGTATGTCTATATGTGTGTCAAGTTATACATGTCTGTATGTGTGTGTCAAGTTATATACATATGTCTCAAACTGCAATGAGCCAACGTGATCACTGGATCTGGCAGAAATAGTAGCTAAGTTACCATTCTGCAATATCTTATCCAGGTTATACTATGCTCTAAAAAAGCAGGATGCTCACGGCTGGAATGTCTTTAGTTAAAATTCAGTTCTAGCAGGACTAACCTGATGTTTAGTATTAATAATACTGGCCAAGAGGAAATGTCAACCCTTCCTCACGACATCTGTGAAATAGCTGTCAAAAATATCTCAAACAACACTGTAAAGTCTTCAAAAAGCAAAAGAGAAAAAATGTACGAATAAAGACAGGATGGTCATTTCTGGAAGATCTTTCATCAAAAGCCTATATATTCGGATTTGATACGAAGAGAGTATAACAATAATGGGGACCCATCATGAACATAAATAGAATGGTAACCACCTATATTGATATCACTCTAATATTTATCACCGATCTCCACTATATCTTACTCATAGATCTAATTGATACAACACAATTCATTTTTGCTCCTTTTAAGTCTTCATAACAATTTCTTATTTCTTTATTGCCCACAAGGGGCTAAACATAGAGGGGACAAACAAGGACAGACAAAGAGATTAAGTCGATTACATCGATCCCAGTGCGTAACTGGTACTTAATTTATCGATCCCGCAAGGATGAAAGGCAAAGTCGACTTCGGCGGAATTTGAACTCAGAACGTAACGGCAGACGAAATACTGCTAAGCATTTCACCCGACGTGCTAACGTTTCTGCCAACTCACTGTCTTCATAACAATTTCTACTGATCAAAGACACGTTTAATCACACTCTGTATGTAGGTATGTATGTATTAATGTATGTGTGTGTGTGGTGTGTGTGTGTGTGTGTGTGTGTGTGTGTCTGTGTGTGTGTGTGTGTGAGACTGGTCTAAAAAAGGTAATGTATGTACGCATACTTACAGTTATATGCACATGCAGACTGCAAAATAAAGGTCAGTGAGTAACTAACCCCAGTTCAAATATACATCCATATATATATGTATATATATATATATATATATATATATATATATATGTGTGTGTGTGTGTGTGTGTGTGTGTGTGTGTGTGTGTGTGTGTGTGTGTGTGTGCGTGCGTGTGTGTGCGTATGTGTGTGTACATATATATATAAATATATATGTACAGGCTTGGCTACTCTGCATTGACAAGGGGCAACACCCTGAAACTAGTCTAGTCTGCAGATGCCAAACCAGCAGGGGGACACTGCTGACCTCCCCTGTTCGAAGGTTATAAAGGACACAGGTTTCGTGTGTCACATAGCTAGCTAGAGGCGATGGCTTCTTGGAGCTAATTCACGGCAGCTTTCGTCCTAATTTTGGGACTGCCATGTTGGCTTGGCGATAACTATTAATTTCCAGTACCGCTGCCGTAGTCTCCTTTAGAGAGACTTAGAAATATTAATAACTCTATTTCTGAAAACCAGTGGATAGATTCCACTGAAATTAGATAAATAACCTTCGAGCAGATAGTCAGCAGCGCCGCCTGGCTAAGGCTTGGCTACTCTGCATTGACAAGGGGCAACACCCTGAAACTAGTCTAGTCTGCAGATGCCAAACCAGCAGGGGGACACTGCTGACCTCCCCTGTTCGAAGGTTATAAAGGACACAGGTTTCGTGTGTCACATAGCTAGCTAGAGGCGATGGCTTCTTGGAGCTAATTCACGGCAGCTTTCGTCCAATTTTGGGACTGCCATGTTGGCTTGGCGATAACTATTAATTTCCAGTACCGCTGCCGTAGTCTCCTTTAGAGAGACTTAGAAATATTAATAACTCTATATATATATATATGTACATATATATATATATATATATATATATATGTGTGTGTGTTTGTGTGTACACATATATATATGTATATATATATATACACACACACACACACACCCTTGCATTTGCATGTACATGTCTGCATAGTGGATTTACATATGTACGTATACATATATATATATGCATACACATACAGTCATACATATATAAGTATTTGTGTTGGTATGGTTCTTTGTATGTGTGTGTGTGTGTGTGTATGTGTGGGTATTCTTATGCAAACATATATCGTATACGTATGAAATGTATATATATATATATATATATATATATATATATATATATATATATATATATATACACACACACACACACACACATATGCTTTTATCGTTTTATATAATTACGTGTTTTAGTCTTGTATTTGCGTATGTGCGTTTAGTTGTGCATATATATATACATATATATATATATATATATATATATGTGTGTGTGTGTATATATATATATATATATATATATATATATATACGCAAATAGACACATTCCGTCAATGTGTGAATGTGTTTGTGTGTGTGCGAGAATGTGTTGTTTGTTTAAATAGATTGTAAAGTTGTTGCACGAACAGAATTAGAGTTATAACGCTATTTCACACTAACAATCGAGAATTTTAACTGAGTCTGGCTGGCAATATAAGTTTTATGCTGTCCCATAAAACGGTTCAAACACACACACACACACACACACACACACACACACACACACACACAATTTTTCTCTCTCTTTCTTTCTCACTCATACACATACATACAAATACATTATATGTATGCATCTGTCTATTTAATACCCCCTTTCTCTATGCGTGTATGTGCACACACGTGCGAGTGCAGACACAGGCACACACACACGCGCTCATGTGAGTGCACACAAACAGACACGCACACACACACACATGCACACACGAACGCACGCACACACACACACACACACACACACACACACACACACACACACACACACAAACACTCAAACACAAATTCACATAAACCCACACTCTGTTATATGCATATTCAAACTTGAGTTCTCACACATAGAAAACACATACACAAACTCAAACCTTATTTCCTCTCATTCCCGTACTTACACAAACACATACACATATCTACATATACACATGGTCACTGTGATACACTTACTCACATAAGCATACTTCGCTCCTTACAGATACGTGTACACAGTAAAGCACATATGTACTCGTGTGTATAGTTTGGTACGGGTATTTTGTGGCCAATAACGATTTCTCTATGAGCGTTTGCAGACACACATATACCGATGCAAATACAATCACATATGTGTACATTAGATGCATTCATATTTACATAAACAGACTTATTCAAATATTTACTCACAAATTGTTATGGCCTTCACTTACAATATTATTTTGGTTATGTATAGCCATTTTGATTATATATCAGCCACACATCAATATATTAGCTCATGTAAATATTCACTCATCCATTCTTCTATACATAGACATGCATATGCATCCGTCCATCCGTTCATTCATCCGCACAGCCATCCATTCATCTGTACGTCCTTCCCTCATTCCATACATATATCTATCTGTAAAATCATGAGGAGATGCACACACACACACATACACGCAGAGAACATGTCGCATAATGATAAATAGACAACGCGTTTTATTTATTTATTTATTTATTTATTTATTCATTCATTCATTTTATTTATAGGTGCACGTATGGCTGTGTGGTAAGAGGCTTGCTTCCCAACCATATGGTTCTGGGTTCAGTTTTACTACGTGGCACTTTGGGTAAGTGTTTTCTGTTATAGCCTCGGGTCGGCCAAAAGTCTTGTGAGTGGATTTGGATGACGGAAACTGAAGGACGCCTGTCGAATATATATGCATATGTGTATATACTTATATTTATGCGGGTGTCTTTGTGTCTGTGTTTGTCCCCCACACCACAGTTGACAACCGGTGTTGGCACGTTTACGGTTAGGCAGAAGAAACCGATAGAATAAGTACCAAGCTTAAGAAATAAGTATTGGAGTCGTTTCATTCGCTTAAAAATTCAAAGCGGTACTCCAGCATGGTAGCAGTCTAATGACTGAAACAGGAAAAATATTTATATATTTAGCTAGTAATCCTTTCTACTAAAAGCACAGGACCTGAAATTTGAGGGAAGGAGATAATCAATTACATCGGCCCAGTAGACAACTGGTACTTAATTTATTGACCCCCGAAAGGATAAAAGGGTAAGTCGACTTCGGCGGAATTTGAACTCAGAACGTAGCGACGGGTGAAATACTGCTATGCGCCTTGCCGGTGTGCTAACGGTTCTGCCAGCTCGCCACATTTATTTAGTTAGTAATACAAATATTTAGTGCTTGCATCGATAGTTGTTTTTTTTTTAAACATAAACACCGAAACCTCTATTTGGTCGCTCGACCTGCTACAAATAATAACCAAATGTCCTTTTAATCACACCCAGTGTCTCAACAAAAAATATCAGGGCCTACAGAAAACTGTAATCCTAGACAAGCTATATGAAAATGACGACAGAGTAGAGTCATCTGAAATGCATTGTTCAAAGGTCTGTAACAAGTTAGCCGCGACCCACAACTGTGTTTTGAGATGTTCTCTGAGAGTCTCGAAGCTTATCTAGACATTTTTTTTTCAAATTTGATATAAGCCAGTGCTCATATATTTGTAATCTTATTTTGACTCTTCATTACGTCTTAAAATTTACTGGGATATGTAATTGAGGAACACGCAAATCAGAGGTGAAGAGCCTTTCTATGGTTGAAGACTATGTTGAATTAAGTGTAATCTAATAAATTTATATTAGATTAAAAGAAATGTTATTAAATATTTACAAAAATGTTATTACAACTTTTGAGGAAATGTTGCAATAAACATCAAAGGAATATAAATATAAAAGTGATTTTTCAATGACTTAATATACACGTAGATACATACGCACGTACACACACACACACACACACACACACACACACACACACATATATATATATAATGTGTGTATGTGTGTGTGTGTAATATGAAATGAACACAAATGTATTTTTTAATGCGAAATTCAATCTTGTTCCAGAAGGTTGTAGGTTATCCAAAACCTAGTATAAATCATAAACAAATATATACATAGGTTCCTTAGACGGTTAGAGCGAATTTAACGTTGTCTGCGACGCTAGGGATAAGAAGAAACGTATCCGTAAAGTGTGCTGCAAACGTTTTTGCCGCAGGAAAATTCGCCTCAGGATTTTTAGGAAAGTTCGCTGCATTGGAAATTTTGCTGCAAGACAATTTCACAAAAAAAAAAAGAAAAAAAAAGAAAAGAAAAGATGAATTGCTCCCTTGGTATATAATTGCTTCAACCAAGCTATCTATTATATTATTATGACAAAACCACAGGAGAGCGGGGAGGAAAATAAAGCAATGCAAAAGATGTTAATGTTTAAAAATAAAATTCTGTTTGAATAGAATGTATTACAATATAATAAAACATTTAGAAAAGAACAAAAAGAAAACAAAAATAAACAGTTAAATCTAAAACAGAATTATAAACACACACACACGCGCACACACACATACGCACACACACATACGCACGCACACACACACACACACACACACACACACACACACACACACACACACACGCACATACACACACAACCACACATATATATAAAGCAATTTTTTTCAGAGTTCCAGTTTCTCAAAATCGGGTTGCCTGCAATGTATCTTTGAAATTGATCTCTATGGCGAAATTATCTTAAGGCAAAGTTTCCTACGGCGAGTTTTCCTGCGGTAAAAATGTTTACGACGACGAATATGTTCCTAGAACCGAGAAAGAAGGTAACGGACATTAAACAAGAACCTATACGATTGTTACCAATCAGTTGGCAAAAATTCTGTTTGGTAGCTAGGTGAATAAGAATCGTAGTTTGGAAGGTACCCAGCTATACATATTTTTAACATAGAACTTATACAACAAAAACAGCAGCGGCAGCAGCAGAAGCAACAACAACAGCAGCAGCAGCAGCAGCAGCAACAACAACAACAACAACAACAACAACAACGACATCAACACCAACAAGTTTTCTTCTTTGAAGTCGCAGTAGAAAGAAGTTGTAAAGACGAGTAATATTTCTACAAATGTTTATGTAACATAAACAATATCTGAATTGAAATCTCAAAAAAATTCTCATAAAAAGATATCTTCCGTCTGATGAAATGACACGTAGATTCCACCTCTGATACATTGCAAATGTACAGCTGCTATTGGTGAAGATGATTAACATGTAGACATCATTTCACGCCCACGTTCAATACTTATATTAATTCTGTTTCATTTTATACAATTAGGGAAACGCATTTATTTAAAAAAATGAAACTCAAAAAGCGTGGTTGAATCTGAAGATGAATAGTAGCAACGAAAATCTATCTTTGCAAGAAGTTCTAAATTAGTGGAAGACGAAGCTACAACCCGTATGTGTTATTATAGTAGAGAGGAGCTGCATCAATATATCAATAGAATTTAGCTCGCTGTACGAAATGCATGGCGGTATTTCGTCTGTCTTTACGTTCTAATTTCAAATTCTGCCGAGGTCGACTTTACTTTTCATCCTTTCGGGGTCGATAAATTAAATATCAGTTGCATACTGAGGTCGATCTAATCGACTGGCCCCCACCTCCCCCAAAATTTCGGGCCTTGTGCCTAGAGTAGAAAAGAATACATCGATAGAATAAACACCGGACTTAAAAATAAGTACCTGGAGTCAATTTGTTCACCTAAACCAGCAGTTCCCAAAGTTTTTCAGGCTGCCACCTCTTTAGCACCCAGGCCACATTCCTAGCACCCCTCCCCCTCCCCTCACAAATTTAGACCATTTTCTGCAACAAATTCAAAACAACTGTATTTCACAGATAAAACTTAAACCTAATTAACCTATTACTCTTTTACTTGTTTCAGTCATTTGACTGCGGCCATGCTGGAGCACCAACTATAGTCGAGCAAATCAATCCCAGGACTTATTTTTTGTAAGCCTAGTACTTATTTTATCGGTCTCTTATGCCGAAGCGCTAAGTTACGGAGACGTAAACACACCAGCATCGGCTGTGAAGCTATGTTGGGGGGACAAACACAGACACACAAACATACACACACACACACACACACATACATACATACATACATATATATATATATGCATATACTCATTTATTATTTGTTTTATATATATATATATATATATATATATATATATATATATGTATATATATACGACGGGCTTCTTTCAGTTTCCGTCTACCAAATCCACTCACAGGGCTGTGGTCGGCCCGAGATTATAATAGAAGACACTTGCCCAAGGTGCCACGCAGTGGGACTGAACCCAGAACCATGTGGTTGGTAAGCAAGCTACTTACCACACAGCCACTCCTGCGCATTCTTCTTTATATCTATCATCTCATTTTGGCTACCCCATTATCATCCCACTTTTCTTCAACGCCCTATCCCTGCATCTTTCCATCGTTCCAAGAGGGCACTACTGCCCACTTTGGTGGGAACCACTGATCTAAACCACTGAAGGTGGCGCTCCAGTATTGCTGCTGTTCAGTGACCGAGACAGGTAATAGATAAATAAACAGTGCCGAATGTAAGTTTTATCAAATTGTTGGAAATTTGTTAATTGTTATCGTTTAGATTGAAGAAAAGGGCAATGTCCATGAGCTTTCAGAAAGATCCTAACACCGGCGGAAAGGAGGAGGGAATCTCCGAACCAGTGATAGCAAGTGGACCCTGCTTAAAAAGGTCCCAAAGACTTGGTGATGGCGTTATGTTGCTGTTGGCACTCCGTCGCTTACGACGTCGAGGGTTCCAGTTGATCCGATCAACGGAACAGCCTGCTCGTGAAATTAACGTGCAAGTGGCTGAGCACTCCACAGACACGTGTACCCTTAACGTAGTTCTCTGGGATATTCAGCGTGGCACAGTGTGACAAGGCCGACCCTTTGAATTGCAGGCACAACAGATGCAGGAAGTAAGAGTGAGAGGAAGATGTGGTGAAAGAGTACAGCAGGGTTCGCCACCATCCCCTGTCGGAGCCCCGTCGAGCTTTAGGTGTTTTCGCTCAATAAACACTCACAACGCCCGGTCTGAGCATCGAAACCGTGATCCTATGACCGCGAGTCCGCTGCCCTAACCACTGGACCATTGCGCCTCCACGATGGCGTTAATATATAAAGAAATTAGATACAGGATACAACAGTGACAATTGCTTATACGTAGATTTTTTTCCATTTAACCCCAGGTGAACCCTCTTTGAGCGGATCTATAATCAAGTGTCCCAGCTGGGATCATTCTGCCTTACGTTATCCAACACAATTTTCTTTTCCTTTTTTTATTCCCTAATATAGTACAGGCATATAACTAAAACTGCTAGTTTCACAATCTTTGAAGATCAAGAGTGACCTCTCTCTCACTCTCTGTCTCTGTCTTTCTCTTTCTCTCTCTCTCTCTTTGTCTATTTCTCTGTCTCTGTCTTCCTCCCTCTCTCTTCCTCCCTCTTTCGTTTTCTTTCTCCTTATCTCTCTCTTCCTCTCCCCCTCTCTCTTTCACACATACATACATCTTTGATCTTGTTCTAAAGTATAACATTTGGCTCATTGGCAAAAGTTTACCCACCGGCACGCTACAGCCATTAGCCCACAGACAAATTCCTGTCTATCACTACTATGATGCCTTCTACTTTGAATCAGCTACCAGCGTTACCACTTTCGCTTGAGCTCCCAAATTACACCCACCTCTCCTTCATTCGTCATCCAAATTATGTCTCACTTCCAAAACTCCGGCTTTAATTTGCTCAGCCCTTTCTGCTCATAACCGCAGCTCCGTGGAATACTCTCCATGTTTAACTTTTCCCTAGAAGCATCAAGCTGCAGATATTAAAACTCAACATAATTTATATAGACTTCTCCAGTCCACAAGGGTCATGGACGCCAGCCTTCCATTTCTGTTTAAATAAATAAAATAAAAGACTCATAAATCTGATCATAGTGAACAGCTTAGAAACACTTACATACAAACATATGTTACACACGAACTTGTCAACATACTTACACATATGCACTTATTGACTTAAAAACTTGTAGAAACTCATAAAAACAAAATACAGATATTTAACCAATAAACAGACATACAGATAAAAACATGCACAAACTCCGAAAAACAAATAGGCAGAAACATATATACCTCCCGTCATGCATAAACTAACACACATACAAAAAACTCGCAACATAAGTTTCTTTTTTCATTTACGTTGAACCCAAAACGTCACATCAAAACTTCACCATAAAGCACATAATACTCTTTTCGTTAATTTCTTGTGAGATTTTTCGATATGGTGTCAGAATGAGAAATTTGTGTATTTTTATATCCGACCATTGTTTAGGCTGCACTGTGAGGGGACTTAACAGGACTGATGTTGTTACACTTATGACAATGGGAATTCTAAAACCAAAGCCGCGATTTCTCGAAGCGCAATAATTTCTCCTGTCTCAGCTTGAACGGTTTTCACAAATGGGAGTTGTGATAAAAGCTGCAATCACAATATATTGGTGCCATACACTTTATAGTTGTTTTGTTTTTTTTAAAACATTTTCTCGTAAATAATACGGTGGATTCCACTTAATAGACCAAGCAAATCTTCATTGTTGTAAAGACAAGAGTGAATGTTACAATATCTACGGTTTCTTTGAAATAGATACTCACGGTTGGAATATAATTTTTATTAGATTGAGGAAAGACATTGTCTATAGCATCCGTGGGAATTTTAAACTATATGGAAGGATAAGTGCGTGAGGTTAAATCACTTTACATATAGTCTGAAATCTTACTGACTTAGTGCTAGGAATAAGCGGGGTAAAACATTGGGAAAAATGATACAGGCGTAGGCGTGACTCTGTGGTAAGAAGCTTACTTCTCAATCACATGGTTCCGGGTTCAGTGCTACTGCATGACAACTTGGGTAAATGTCTTCTTTTATAGTCTCGGGCTGACCAAAGCCTTGTGAGTGGATCTGGTAGACGGAAACTGAAAGAAGCCCATCGTATACATACATACATACATACATACATACACACACACACACACACACACACACACACACACACACACACACACACACACACACACACATATATATATATATATATATATATATATATATATATATATATATATTGTTGTACTTGGGGATGTTCATATTGCCAGTTTAGCCAATATATATATATATATATATCAGTGACGACTCCGCCACTCGGGCTGTTCAGGATTAGCCCGAATATAAATTTGGTAATGTGAACGTGTATTTGCAAGCCGATTTAATTTCTGCTAACACTGACTTCAAGTGTGTAATTGCAGCCAAAAAATCAGGCTCCTTTTATTGAGCCTGATCGCAGGTCATTCATTTTCCTTCAGCGTCTGGCGATCGTCTTAGAGTTGCCCTGTGTCAAAAAATATCATTCGTAGCAGATGTTCTCTCGACATCGTTCACACGCGCCTGATTCGGTCTCAGAAGTTACAGCCCGAGTTGTTATCTACAATCGTAAAAATTAAAAGTAATTCAAATTCTAAGTTTTCTTGAAACAATACATTTCTATAGGGATTAGGATTTAAATTCCAATCTATGAAAAGTTTCCGCTCTACAATATTCTTAAAGGGACAAAAAATTACCCAGCAACTCGGGCTGAGACGAACGAGCCTGGTAGGTTTAAAAGACTAACTGGCATCTCTTGTCAAGAGTACAAGCGACAGTCAGATCGCTGATGTTTGTTGTACACTCCGCTGTCGTTATTTGCTTGTTGTTATTCTGTGTGTCTGTGTGTAAAGATCAGTTGTGTTTTCCAGGGTTGCTTTATTTTAACTCTTAACTTAGAAGTGGAGAAAGATATAGTGCTAGATATATATAAAAAAAGCCATTCGGCTAGAAATAAAGCAGAAAAACGTGAAATTCTTTGAGCAGGCCTGTGTCTTATGTGAAGTCTGTGATGAGCCCGAGTGATGCTGATATATATATATATATATATATATATATATATATATTGTTGAAATTTATAGAAAAACAAAAGTTGAAGACAGGTGAATGAAGAATAAGCGAGTGTATTAGTTTGACGCCCGGGAAAATAAAAAAAGTCTGAAGGAGTAATAACACCTGGTATTACTCTTCTTGAAAGCGCGTCACCTAGTGGTTAGAGTGTTGCACTAACAATCACAAGATCGTGGTTTCAATTCCGGACCGGGCATTACGTTGAGTTTTTGAGCAAACCACTTCATTTCACGTTGCTCCAGTCCACTCAGCTGTATACATGAATAACTCTGCGAAAGACTGGCGTCCTATAGGGAAGGAATATTATGATTTTTGATCACTTATACACCACGAAAACCGGATTATCGGGTCTATGAGCCCCGGGGCTTGGGAGTCCAGAGATTGATCAAGACATACTGATGATGAAGGAGGAGTAATAGCTACAATTACTTTTCCTCCAAGAAGACAGCAACAGGCAGAATCGTTAGCACGCCAAGGTGGCGAGCTGGCAGAAACGTTAGCACGCCAGGCGAAATACTTAGCGGTATTTCGTCTGTCTTTGTGTTCTGAGCTCAAATTCCGCCGAGGTCGACTTTGCCTTTCATCCTCTCGGGATCGATAAATTAAGCAAAATTCAGTTGCGTATTGGGGTCGATCTAATCGACTGGGCCCCTCCCCAAAATGTCCAGGCCTTGTACCTAGAGTAGAAAAGATTATTTTCAATTCTGCCTAGGCCGACTTTGCTTTCATCCTTTCGTGATCGGTAAATTAAGTACCAGTTGCGTACTGGGATCGATCTAATCAACTGGGCTCCTCCCCCAAAATTTCGGGCCTTGTGCCTAGAGTAGAAAAGAATCGAAAGTACGCCGGGAAAAATGCTTAGCGGTATTTCATCCGTCTTTACGTTCTTAGTTTAAATGCCATCAAGGTCGACTTTACCTTTCATCATTTCGGGTTCGATAAAATAAGTACCAGTTAAGTGCTGGGTCAATATAATAGACAAGCCCCTGCTCTCAAAATGTCAGGATCCGTACCTATAGAGGAAAGGATTATTATCTCCACCCCCCACAAAAGGCGGTGAGATAGCAAAATCGGAAAAAATGTCTGGCGGAAATTCTTCCAACTTTACGTTCCGAGTTCAACTTCCGCCGTCGTTGACTTTGCCTTTCATCCTTTTGAGATTGATAAAAATAAGAACCAGCCAAGTGCCGGGGTCGATGTTACCGACTTACTCCCTCCACGAACGTGCTGGTTTTGTGCCAAAATTTGAAATCATTATTAATACTCCAAGGCGGCGTGTAGGCAGAATCGTTACCGTACCAGAAAAATGCTTAGCGGCATTTCTTTCGACTTTATGTTCTGTGTTCAAATTCCACCGTAGTCGACTTTGCCTTTCATCCTTTCAGGGTCAATACAATAAGTATCAGTCAAGCACCGGGGGTCAGTGTAATCGACTAGTCCCTCACAACAAAATTTCAGGCCTTGTGCCTATAGAAGAAAGAGCCATTACTCCTCCAAGTTCTAAATTAGGAATCGTGCAATGTGTAAGAGTAGGTGGAAGTTGTATCGTCATAGAATTATGAAAGTACGATTTGTTACCAGTTCAAATATGCTTGAGGCTTATTCGAGCCCGTAAGAAAGTCGTTCTTTGTATATTGTCACGGAGAAAATCTCTCGCGGTCGACAGAAAGGTGTAGAAACACACCGAGTCAGTTAACACCGGTCCCTAACCAGACAGTTGGGTGCATACATTTCGGAGTGGATCATAACAGCACTAGCGACAACAACAACTGCAACAATAATTCCTTGAACCAGAAGGTAATTTCTTACGAAGGCTAACTTCATTAAATGGAATTAATAATTGGGTTTCGTTTCCTGTTTTATGCCCATCACTCTCATTCTTTGTTTATCATATCTGTAAGAAAGACAGGATATTCATATATAATTTATCTTCCCTTATCTAAACCTCATGTTATATATATATATATATATATATATATATATATATATATATATATATATATATATATATATACAGGGTGGGTGCGATGGGTAGATTGTCGCCATTTTATATTTTTTTATTTCGTGCATACGCATTGTTTGCTTTTGATTTTGTCGACTACACAGTATAGACGGGTCAGTTGGGCACTGTCTGTGAAAGAAACAGCACCATGATGCAATTCACTCTGCCAGAAATTTGGAAATGACATGCTGTATTGCTTGACGTTCGCGCCGGAAGCTCCAATGCGAACTGATGGTGAACACACCGAACAACCGTTGGCTTGCCGTGTTCTCAAAACATGTACCGAGGGTGATAAAAATCAAACTTCCAATTAGCATCATGGTGTTTGCAGTGATCACTAGTGATGGCGACGTTATGCCTCCATTCATCTTCCCACACAGCCTCAGAATCAATACGGAGGCGTACATCAAGTGCCTGGAGGAGGTAGTGCTGCTCTAGGTGAAGAGGGTGGCTGCTGGAAGACCTTAGCGTCTGGCAACAAGACTCTGCACCATGCCACACAAGCAGGAGAACCCAGTCATGACTGTCAATCAATTTTTCCGACCACATCACTCCTAACATCTGACCACCTAACTCCCAAGACTGCATTCCCCTTAATTATTATGTGTGGGGCGCAGTTAAGCGAGAGGCCAACGAAACTCCTTGTGACACCAAAGATGAACTGAAGGCAAGGATTATGGCAGCATTCACCAACTTAAACAAGGAGACCGTCCAGAAGAGTTGCAGGAGATTCCGAAGTCGTCTGCTGGCCGTGGTTGACGACAATGGCGATATTGAATAAATTTACTCTTTAAGTATTTCAAGATATTTTTATGTAATCTTGGTAAATATATATTTTTAAAAATGAGACGTAAATGTCATTTTCCTTTTTGCGTAATTTAGACGACAATATATTCCCCGCACTCTGTTTATATGTGTGTGTGTGTGTGTGTGTGTGTGTGTGTGTGTGTGTGTGTGTGTGTGTGTGTGTGTGCGCGCGCGCGCGCGTGTGTATATACATACATGCATACATACATACACACATATATATATATACGCACACACACACATATATGCATATAGTCATATTTAACCTTGTGTATAGTTATATATAACTATTCTCAAGGTTAAAATAAGCATACATATACAATACACATTTACACGCAGCTACCCGCATATATATGCGTGTGTGTGTATGTGTGCAAATTCTCCCATATATATATATATATATATATATGTGTGTGTGTGTGTGTGTGTGAGTGTGTAATAATATATATATAGGTCTCTCTCACCGGATGCTTGTGCGTCAGCGTACATATATATACACTATGGTATGTACACTCACGCATATATATATATGGATATATATATATCTATATATTCATGCATATATATATATATATATATATATATATATAACTATTAGATAGTTATATTATGAACAGGTATGTGTGTGCGCATATATATATACACACATATATATTTATGCAAATATATATATATATATGTGTGTGTGTGTGTGTGTGTGCATATGTGTGTGCGTGTGTATGTATGTATGTATATATATACACTAATACAAACACACTATATACACACAAATCATTGTATTCTTTTATATACTTACATATTGCATCAATTATACAACAGAGAAGAGAGCATGGCGGAAGGATTGTGATTCACTACAGCATCGCTATTGTTTATGGAGATTTTATGACTGCAGTGTCACCATCCGATGAAAATAACATAAATAATAGCATCATAACAGAAAAGTAACTAGACACCCGTTACTTAATTAACGCATGAACTTGGGTGGAGAACGCGGTATTGGGAACAAAGGAGGAGTATGAAGTAAATGAAGAATATGAAAAGAATTAAGATAGCGTAATAATAACAGCAGCCAACAACGGTAAATGATAATAATAATAATAATAATAATAATAATAATAATAATAATAATAATAATAATAATAATAATAATAATAATAATGATGATAATAATAATGATGATTTTTCTTTTAGTTGTTTTAGTTATTGGGCTGCGGACATGGTGGAGCATTGCCTTGAATGATTTTAGTTTAATAAACCGATTCCTGTACATTACAGTTACAATATGAAGTAGGCAGTGGGGGCAGGAGCTGTGTTAAAACTTCAGTGAATGTTTTTTAAAAATTTTCATATATCTATGGTTATTTGAGAAATGCTTATCGATTACAGCCAGTAACTTCGTACGTTAGATAATATTTATGCCCACTTAAATGTGGATGTTGTGTTAGAAAAAACTATACTGCGGTAGATAAATATCATGCAAAGAAACTTTTGTATTGGCTTTTGAGGTAAAAAATACCATTGTTTATATTGTTAGCAGGGAGATAAATCCCCGTTATCTCTAGCGATGAGACCACCAGAAACACGTGTTTTCGACTTTACTTGGTCTCGTCCATGATGGACGCTCGTCTTAACGTTACGTTAATCTTAACATTCAAAGAAAAAGTGGTGCAAACCATGTAATCTTCCTGTTCGGCAAACAAATGTCGACAGAATAAATATCAGGTTAACAATAGCAATAAGTGCTGAGGTTGATCTGATCAATTCGCCTCTTGCTGAAATGCTCTGCCCCAGCGTGGCCGCAGTCAAATGATTGAATCAAGTATAAAAATAACAGCAACAACAACAGAAGCAGCAACAACAGTGACAACGTTAACAACGACGACAACAACAACAAATATACCAAATGAGGAGTGAAGTTAGTGGCAGTAAATGTCTTCTCTAGAGACCAGAGTGAAATGCTCGCAACGGTGTAGAAACTGATTGGCTGAGACCAGCTGAAGATAATAAGAATTCTAAAGAAGCAATATGTAAATATATCAGGATAAGGGAGAGAAGGAAGCAAAATACGCTGCTGTAGAATATTGGATACATACATACATACATACATACATACTTTAAATGCATACACACGTACATGTATGTAGATGTGTGTAATACGCAGATACATATACTAGTATATATATATATATATGTGTGTGTGTGTGTGTGTGTGTGTATTTATTTTTATATATATTATACATACATATTCACATGCATAGATATAAGCATATATACACTAACACGCATATGTATGCACATACATACATATGTATATACACATATTCAGGTGGGAATGAAAGAAATGAGTAAATATCTGTGGTTGTCTTCATATATATCAGCGCATGGCATGTATTTATGTGTGTATGAATGTGTGTGTGTGTGTGTGTGTGTATGAATACACACACATACGCACGCACGCACACACATACGCACACACGCATACACAAACACAC
This sequence comes from Octopus bimaculoides, assembly GCF_046866305.1. Taxonomy (NCBI): domain Eukaryota; kingdom Metazoa; phylum Mollusca; class Cephalopoda; order Octopoda; family Octopodidae; genus Octopus; species Octopus bimaculoides. The sequence continues at coordinate 57,397,373 of NC_142935.1, forward strand.
ACATTACAACACGCACACACATACACACACATGTATATCAATGCATATGTATGTATATATGTACGTGTATGCTTGTATGTAATATATCATATTATATATGTATGTGTAAATATACAGTGGCTTGTTGACTAAAATACATATATATTTGTGTGATATACTGTATGTGATAAATGGGGCTTGCTGATCCCTAGTTTTCTATTTAAACTGCCATTAGATTTATATTTACACAACCGAAAACGGTGTATTAGGTACTAAGTATTAGGGGAGATTTAATCAGCAAATAACGATTCAAGCCCTTATATTTTCGACACAAAAAGAACCTCGAACAGAAATTTATATTCACTGATGTAAATTACGTCCCCTTTTTTTTTTACTTCTTTACTTTTCTTTATACAAGCAGGATCTCTGTTAGTCGAGAAAGAATGTATGTTTGTTGTGTGTTCTGTTTATCCCAATCAATTGTATGGGCTTGGCGATGTTGTTGTCAAAAGTAACCAAAGCTTTTAAATTTTCTAACTTTCATTTTATTATTCTAGTCTTGCTTCTTTGTACATTGACTCCGTGTAAAGTCAACTGGCACGAGATTCGTAGGTATGAAGAAATAATCCAGTTTAGATATATAAATTTATGGTGCGTGTGTGTGTGTTTGCGTATGTATGTATATATACAAACACACACATACGTACACAAACATACATACGTACAGACTTATTGACATACCCATGTATATATATATAGATATATTCTTTCTATATAACAAAACAACAGAAATATACTCAGTATATGGTGCAGAATAGAATGATATTTACTCAACTAATACCATTTGCCGTCACTTTAAGTCTCACTAATGGCTTATCGGATGGACATACTGGATTATTTTGAAAAACATGCTAGACTTAAAGATGGTGAAATCACCCACCACACGCACAAGTGTGTGTGTGTTTCAAAGGTGAAGAGGTTAAAATTAAATTTACATAGAAAAAACAAAAAAGCAGAAACTGCTTTATCAAATTTATTAGGAAAAGAAAGAGAATATTTACATTTCTTTTTCAAAATAAGGTACCGGTTTCAATTGTCTTAAGTGATGTAGTAATGTAATAAGAAACGGAAGAATAATTGAAATAAAATGATTTTTTATGATATCATCTTGGGATGCTCACGTGCTTTTCTTGCAAATTTCCTGTGGTGCTGATCATTGGTTTCCTTCTGATGGTCGAAATAGTAGTAGGCATAGCAGTGGTGGTTGTCTTTTGTTCCTTACTGGCAATGTTGGCATTAAGGAGTAATTATTATGATTAACTGCAGCAGTGGAAATGGTCGTAGTAGTGGCTGTAATAGATGTCCTTCAGTGAAAGGGACTTTGCTGTATAACTGTAAATACAAAAAAGTTAGGTAGAAAAAGGAAAGCATGTCTCAAACCCTATATTCCTGTAACTTAGTTGTACATTTTATATATAATTTTATTTGTCATAAAGATATATTAACTATCCCGCATTTCCTTTATGTCCTCTTTAATATCCTTTTAAATATTTAATCTACAGTTATAGCAATTTTCTACAAAACAAACAATTAGGGTTAACAGCAAAAATTAACCCATTTTTTCTTTCCTGTGTATTCTATTCTTTTTACTTTTCCTTTAATTTTTTTTATTTTATTTATTTAATTGCCTATATTTTTAATACACATTGCTCACACTAGCTAAACTGCTTACTTTTTGTCCTATACTGACCTACAGTGATATGTATATAAATATATGACAGTGAGTTGTATATAAAATATATGACACTTTCTCATTGCTTAAAACATCCCAGAGAAGACGTATATATGTGTAGTATCCTTTTAGAAGAAGGACATTCAAATGTAAAACCTGCGGTTTCACGTGATTATTGGTAATCTCGATTTGGCGTATCCCTAGGTACTAATCACAGAGACTCAGAGAGTGATACTCGTGTTGTGCAAGTATTTATTACTATAATCTAATGAGGAACAGATATCTTTTATGGTTACCTCATTTGTCATTCCATCTACTGGTGATGGAAGAATGGTGACGTGTGCAGCTCCAGTCAGTTGGAAACGCACAGTAAATTGCAAGTTTTGTCTGTCACCTTTGCTTCAATCCATGCAGATGTGCAGTGGGACTGAAGTCATATGAGTAGTCATGGATGAAAAGTCAGAATTGCCATTGACAACGAAGAAGCACAAGGAGACGACAATCATCTGTGAAGATGGAGCAATCACCATCTCTATACTCACACGACGGTATTACCATCACTTTTTTTTTTAACTGACACTGATCGTTCAAATGGCATGTGTTGGTAGAGTGACCCTTCCTCTTATAAAAAAGGTACTACTCACCGTAATGTTCCTCACAATCGGTGCATTTGCACCATCCTTGAATTCAACTCACGTGTTCTTTTGTAAAAAATTCAAATTCCACTGTTGTAGCCATTTCTGTGTCATCAGATGATTGTCCACGAAGACATTACTTCATTGAACCGAACAGGTGGAAGCTGGAGAGTGCCATATCTGGGCTGGGCTGCGCTTGGGAAGAGCGACCGCTGAGAAAATTGATTTATTTGTTGTTAAGGATTTGTGTACTTGTGTATTGTCATGGTTTAATGTAGATTGCTTTCAGATTCTCGTTCGCTATATCTCTCCTAATGACTTCCCTAAGTTTTTGAGTGTCTCAATGTACTGCATGCTCTTCACAGAACATCCACATTCCAGAAAACCAAGAAGATTGATACACTTGTCAGCCTACAAACCAATTACCATGACTTTTCTGAGCTGATCGCTGACTCTTGAATGACTTAAGCCTTGGAGAAGGGGTTTGACATCATTCGATGGGCTAAGTCATCATTTCTGGATCATAAAGATACGCCTAACTTTCATCCCCTGCCATCAGCTCGAGAAAAGCGTGTCTTCGTTGGCTCTAAAGGCTCACAGCAGATTAGATCAGACTTCCAATATTCTCTCCTTTAAAGAGAGCGTCAACTGTCGAAGTACTCGCTTTTCAAACTCTTTTCGATATACAAAGTCTTCCTCCATCTTCTGTGATGCATTGTGGCTATAATCCAATTGTGCAACCGACTCAAGAGTTCTGACTCGGCTATCCCCATGAATAAATTCGTATATTCGTGGATGATTTGTGACAGTAACTACAGTTGATGGTATTTCACTCTGTGGTTTGTGTTCAGTGCTCGTTTCCACCTTTTTTAAAACTTCTTCGTCTGTCTGTGCACATTACTCCTGTCAGTGCCATATTCGCGAACAAGCTGAAGCCTTCCGTCAACAACTGAATGATAGCGCATCACTTTTGCTTGGAACCGATTTGTTTGTCTTCAATGAAGAATCGAAAGAAGAGGTACTATAGAGAGAGAGGGTTACCTTGCCAACTACCGTTCGAACATTTTTTAGTTAATAAAAGTTGTGCCGACTTTGCATTACTTTCAGTACAACCCTTACATGTATGTGTGTGTGTATAGTTGTGCATATATATAAAGTCATATATATATATATGAATATACATACATATATGCATATATAAATATACATATATATATATATATATTCATAAACACACACACACACACACACACACACACACACACACACACACACACACATGTATATATATATATATATATATATATATATATATATATATATATATATATATATATATATATATATATATACATATACATATATACATTATATATATTAATACATACATATCAACATATATATCTATTATTTAAAATAGACTTCTGTGTGTGTATTCGCTTTTCACGCAAAAACGGCTGCTCGAATTGTTCCCATACTTGGAGTGCATGAATAATTTGAACTCGGATACATAACAGGGTTTTCACTTTTTTTTTTTTATTAAAACTAAATAAAATAAATAATACTGCTTTATATACATTGATTCACTTTAAAAAAGTTTTTCAGTGTCAACTTCCGCTATTGACGTAGTAACAGGTTTTTCAATGCTTACTTCCGGTATTGACGTGGCAACTACCGTTACCTAGACACGCACATTTATGTATAACCGCTTCTATTTCATTTCAGAACCTGTGTTCTTGAGTATTAAAAGTAATTATTACTTTTTGAAATACACTAATCTTACACTACAAGCAGCAAACAGTATTGTGTTAAGGCTATGAGTCTATAACCCGAGTGAAACCGGGTCTCTCTGCTTGTATATGGATGAATATCTCTTCCCCTCTCTCTCCCTCTCTTTCTCTCTTTTTGTGTACATACGTATATACATACTTCTCTCCATACATATGTGTGTGCAATGGAAATGTTGACAGTGACTTCGAAGTAACTAGCCGTCATCATATTGTGACTTACAATACTCTACTGAAAAGTGGTGGGTGGACGTTGGAATTAATGTTTGACAACTCTTATATATCATTCTGCTTAAAAATAAACACACATACACGCACACGCACATACACAAATACACACGCACGCACACACACACACATATTCTCTCTCTCACATACACACACATAGACGTATGGACATAAACACGTACACACACGCACCTATTTGTTTCTGTTTTATTGGTATCTGTGTAGCATCAGTGTGTATAATTTACCGACAATAACCCCTTAAGGTACCGAAAAAGACTGTGAAACAAATATTTAGTGTACATAGTATATACAACGTTAAACAGTCAGCATATTGGCATTACAACGAAAACTTGATCTCACTAGAACAGCGTATTAATTTTTCTTGGCTGTCTTCTACCCTATAACCTGAATCGCTTAAAGCATCTATACCTCGTTAAGTGCTTGTTTTTTGTTTTGTTTTAGTTTTACTAAGTATACTTGATGCCTTTTATATACAATAACGAAACCTCCTCCCTTTCGTTCCCTAAGGAAATATTTAGAACATCTGTTTTGTATGTATGTATGTATGTAGGCTAGTTTTCATCTCGTTTTAATTCATAAAAGTACCAAATAGCCACGACAGTATCTAGTTAGTCAGATTTATGACCTTTATAACGCCCGAAGACAAAGTTACCAAAATGTCACATTCTTCTTCTTATTAATAATAATATTTAGATGACCTCCATACATTCAGCTTTATGAAGCTTATATATTTAATCTCATCTCTTGTTGATATCATTAAAAACCTATTCATCTATCTGCACATCACACCAGTTCGTTCGTAACAATCCACACCAATTGATAAGAAGTGTCTTTTATAACCGACCACGATCTTTCACTCGAAGATGATATGTTTCTTTGTATCAAAATACAGATAACATATTATTGATGGCCGCATCAAGAAATTGATCTTAGTTCTCTACAGGTTATCTCGGCAGGTTATCACACCTGGATGGAAAACAACGATGTTACATTATACGTAGCATATAGCTTTTTTGTTTGCCACAATTTTATCTAACTTTGAAAATTGGAGAGGAAAAATGCAAATGTGTAAAAAACGAATAATGATCGAAACTACTTCCGGATCAAATGTATGTCTTCCTGAACTGGTTTATGAATCGAAGATCAAATTTATAAAGCATATATATATGAAAAGAGTCAAACTAATCGCAAGTACAGTGAAGCTGTCCGTCACTCACAAGCGAGTATAGCTTAGCAAGAAGCTCCGTGTTTTGTGTTAATTGTCTATGTAGACCTGGCTGGACATAGATACGCTCTCGTTTCCCTCACACGTGATCCAAGGGAGCGTCTAGGACGTGATAGCTGCAGGAAGAGAGAGCCGAACCAGCGCACGGTTATTACTCTCCACGGGTGAGTTAATTGGAGCAAAGTGAATTGAAGTACCTTACTCAAGGAGCACAATGCACCGCCTGAGTCAGTAATTGAGCCCTCAACCTTATGACTGTCAGTAGAACGCCTTAACAACTAGCCCTTACGTCTTTACAAACATACTATAGAATTCAATATTATTTTGATCGCTAGAGAATCTTGTGGGAAAAAGAAGGGAAACTCATTGATACTACGGAAATCTTTATTGGCTCACAAATTTGTAACTTTTCGAATTTGGCCAATGAATCATAATGTAAACATGTATATGCATGCACGTGTATGCACTATATGAAGTCTGATGAAGGAGAAGAACCAAAACTTTAAAGTCACTGTTAATCTTTTTCTTAAAAGAAGTTCTATATATGTAAGCTACTAAAAAGCATTGAATTACCCTTCAGTTTGATGTTAAATTGTTTTTATATATAACCCGACACGAAAACAGACAGTCACACACACACTCTCATATATATATATAAATATATATATATATATATATATATATATATATATATATATATATATATATATATATATATATATATATATATTTATATATATATACAAACACATTAGCGCATATACTGTAGTAGTGTCTGATTGATAATATCTTAGTCTCTTAGAAATGGAGGTGATGTCTCGACCCAATGAAATACCGAGTAATTATAGTGAGACTGATAAAGATCTTTAAATACGGTGATAACAGAGGAGAGGATAGAATGACGACAGTTCGAACAAAGATATTTAGTAATGAGTAGAAAATATACAAGGAAAATAACATAAACAGATAGTTAAGTATAACAGAGAGACAAGACAGTTAGAACTCAAGCACATTTCCCTGAAATTTTAGTATAATAATGATCTCTTATACTAGAATACAGGACAGATTTTAGGAGATGGAAATTGGATTAAATATGCCTTGACCGGTTCTTATTTTGTCGAATCTAGAAGGAAGAAAGTCGAAGTCACCTCAGGTGGGATTTAATTCCTGAATACGTAGGGAGATATAACTAAATACAGCATTTTGTTCGACGCTTAAGTATTTAGTCATTCAAATATGATTTTTAACACGAGCACAAAATTACACATTCGAGGGAAAAGGTGTAGTTGACTAAATGGACTCCTGAACATGACAGGTGTTTTTACTTTACCGTTCCAGGTAGGATGGAAGACGATGGTAACTCGGTAGTATTTGAAATATTCAAGTAATTATTGTGTTCTTCAGAAGCAGAATAAACCCCTTTTACGAACATGACGCATTGTTCAACTTAAATAATCGCTGGCGTAGCGGCATAACCATGGCAGTACAGCCTTGGTGGTGCAGGCATGTTGTCGTCCTCATCGTCGTCATCGTCATCATCATATTCCTCCTCCTCCTCCTCCTCCTCCTCCTCCTCCTCCTCCTCCTCCTCCTCCTCCTCCTCCTCATCATCATCATCATCATCATCATCATCATCACCATCGTTGTCGTCGTCGTCATCGTCGTCGTCGCTGTCGTCGTCGTCATCATCATCATCATCATCATCATCATCATCATCATCATCATCATCATCATCTATGTTTGCGTAAGTTGGATAGTTCGACAGAATTCGGTGGGTCCAAAGATTGCATCGTGCTCCAGTGCCTACATTGGGCATGATTTCCACGGTTGGGTGCTCTTCCTAACTCCAACCACTTCACTGTGTGTAGTGGGTTGTTTTCTTCATGTCGCCAGCACTAACTGAGGTCGGCATACAACTCGCAAGACTACGAAACCTAAGGGAAGGGATAGCCTTTATGTGAGGAAATGAGGAATTAAAGTATGCTTGGAAGTTGGCGATAGGCAGAGCAGGTGCTTGTAGAGGAGCTGCATGGCTACTCACATTCAGTGAAGGGAGAGAGAGAATTATCAGAAGTTGTGAAGAGATAAATAGTGATAAGGTGTCCGAATTTTGCTTCAAATCCACGTGATTCCGACTGACATTCAGCGAATTCAGAGCTTCGATCAATGCCTTCTGAATGAAATTTGATCTGTTGAAACTGTGTGGAATTCATCGGAAAGACCATTCCATTATTCTTTATTTTTAATTTTTTTTAGCCCAATGGAAAATGGAACGAATCATCCTCGGTATCACATTGCGGGACAAGAAAATACAGGCCTGGATTCGACAACACACGTGAGTCAACGACATCATAGGAACTATCAAGGAGAACAAATATAAATGGGTTGGCCACATCGGGTGACTGAAGGACAACAGAGGGACAATCGGGGTGACGCAATGGACACCAAGACAATGGACAAGATCAAGAGGTCGACCAAAGACAAGATGGCGAGATGATGTCACCCGCTACCTGGGGCCTACGTGGCTACAACTGGCCAGAGATAGAGAGCGGTGGAAGGAGTCCAGGAAGGGCTCCTCTTTCGGGAGGGATGAAGCCCAGGGTAAGAATAAAACGTAATCTGTCACCCCATCACCTGAATCTAGAAAGCTTTGGATAGAATCTGGTCTATTTAAGGCGGTGAGCTGGCAGAAACGTTAGTACGCCGGGCGAAATGCTTAGCGGTATTTCGTCTGCCGCTACGTTCTGAGTTCAAATTCCGCCGAGGTCGACTTTGCCTTTCATCCTTTCGGGATCGATAAATTAAGTACCAGTTACGCACTGGGGTGGATATAATCGACTTAATCCGTTCATCTGTCCTTGCTTTTCCCTTCTGTGTGTAGCCCCTTGTGAGCAGTAAAGAAATAAGAATCTGGTCTATTTCAAATATTCGGACCAAATCAAGCTTCTTACCATCCTCTCACTAGTAATGGAAGCGTTACGGAGACCACGGATATTTCTTTCTCTGGTTGAGCCACCGACAAAATATCATATTTGTATTGTTTCTTACCAGTACAATTACATTGAACTACCAGTGTAAAAGAAATCTAACTTAAAACTTTTCCGATTTTATCGATTATCAACAGAGATGTTTTGGAAACTATGAACACATTAGTTATACAGCAGCTTATTAGTTACTATTCTTATTCATAGTATTCAAATGTTGATATCATTTGCAAACAATCCCCCAATGTACACATATAAACGCACGCACGCACCCACGCGCGCGCGCGCACACACATAACTATTCGCGCAAACACACATAACCATACGTGCAAACACACTTTTACACATACACATATGTTTAAACCCACCCATGAATACATGCACTCATTTTCTTTAGTGCACATTCATACACATAGGCACATACGTATACTTATATATATATATATATATATATATATATATATATATATATATATATATATATATATACACTCTTTCTTACACTAACACATACATATTTACTCATATAGTAACTATTACTCACACACACGCACGCACAACACATACATACATGCACACATGTATACGTGTATGTTTATGTATGTATGTATATATATACATATACATATATATATATGTGTGTCTATTTACATGCATATATACATACATATATACATATATATGTGTGTGTGTGTATGCATATATGTATACATATATACATATATATATGTGTGTGTATACATATATATATACACACACAACCACACACTCATATACATACACACACACACACACATGCACACACATATATATATATAAGTATACATGTATATATGTATGTATGCATGAATGTATGTATGTATGTATGTATGTATGTATGCATGTATGCACGCATGTATGTATATGTGTATGTATGTACACTTACACACACGAATACACATATGCGCACTACTACCACACATCTTGTAGTGTATTGCTCATAGCCCTCAGCTGTGATTTCAAATTCAAAAGTCAACCTAAGATCTGCTTCTGTAGCACTTGTCTTTATCGATCCTAACTTTGCAGTCATCAGGGATTCTCTCAACCAGACAGCGGTAGCACTATGTGGAATTAATATTTGATACATATGTCATTTGACTCGATTCTCAAATCGATGTTAATACGTCAAGTAGCTATTTATGGTGTAGGTAGATACAAGACGTGTTGGTGATGGTGGTGGTGGTGGTGGTGTTGGTATTGGTGGTGGTGTCGTTCTACACATCAATCTGACCAAATGAACCTCGAGCAAACTGTTGCTTCTTAATGTGGTTTCACGCCATTCTTTTCGGTTACTGACCACATCGAAGCAAAGATATATTTGATGTCTGTCTAGTTGTTCTGACCATAGACACATCGCTTTCCGTTACTTTGAAGCCACGATCTATCGGTGAGAACAAGAAAAGTAGTTCCATACTAGCTCTTAACATCACTGTTCTGACATGGCAACATTTGTAAGTTTTAGAGAAATCTTCCATCTAAACCAACAGACCTATACTTCAGTGGAACTCTAGACATTATTGATCTACATACAACATAAATTTTTATATCTAAATAATCTATTCTTTGGCCATGATATCTTAATATTTGACCTATTCCCTTACTATTTTATAGCGATTTTTTTTCCTTTTCCTCGCCACTTAAAGCCCATCGATTCACCCCGCCGCTTCTCCACTCCGACACTTACTCCGGTTTCCTATTCACGTAGCATGTACTTCGTGCATTTCTTAATGAAACTGTCTCTATATTGGTCGCCTCTCTTCAAACAGAGCTCCACCCATGGTGTGTGTTCTGAACGTTAACTGTTATCCATGTACACACTGCTGTAACAATTACAAAGACTAAATTAAATATTTATTTATCCTTTCGTCTTGTCAAAGCTTTATATATTCAATACTGCAACTATTCATACCGAGAGTCTAACGAGTCTCTTTCTCTCCCTCCCCACTCCTTCTCTCTCTCTCTCTCTCTCTCTCTCTCTCTCTCTCTTTCTCTCTCTCTCTCTCTCTCTCTCCATCCTACCCGTAAGCATTACATCTAATCTTGTTGAGAAATCAAATTACTGAGGCACTCATATTTAGCTACTTGACGCGTGGTCTAATGGTTAGGGTTTGGGACTCACAATCATAAAGTTGTGCGTTCGATTCGTGGAATAAGTAGCACGTTGTATTCTCAAGAAAGGAGAGTCAGCTTAGCTGAAAGTCACTACTAATGCTCGTGCAGCCTTTCTCTCAGCCACTCATTCACCTCTTCTTTCTTTTCAGCTGTCACATCGTCATGTTCTGCTGGGTCACAAATCAAAGATTGCAAGGGCCGAGGCTAATAATATTCAATTATAAAAAATATAATAGGATTTTTTAATACATCGAATGACTATGAGTCCACAGCGGCCTACAAGTGAAAAATGGTTTAGAAAAACTTCTTTTTCTTTGCGCCCCTTTTAAAGCTTAGCCAGGCTCATGGGCCCGGTTTCTATGGCGTACGTGTTATACATAACATTTGTTATACTTCGATGTATATTATGGTTGCATAACGAAACACGGTGTCCTTATAGGTCATTAATAAGACGATAGAATGGATACGACTGTAGTTGATTTGACAGCTATTTCTAAAAAGTCGAATGGTCTTTTAAGTCATTGAGAGTTTTTCTCAATAGTTAGAAGTTCATGCATATTTTGTTGATGCTAAAAAAGGACTGCATATCTGCTTCTCCCATCATACTATGTCTTTTCACTTTACAGATAAACACGTTTTACCAAAGAATATCAGTTGGTCGCTCATGGCAAAAGTCACTTGATAATAACTGAAAGCATCCTACATGCGATAACAGCCGTTTGATATAATTGCGTAGGTCAACGTTCTCTTGACCCAAAACTTGAATATAGAGCACTTTTTGTTTGTTTTCCTTATGTTCTAGCAAGTGTATCGGACGGAATAACCATATCCGTAGAGTTCCTGAAACGGTCATGTGAGTGAATTAGCACTTCCTTGTCAAAGACGTTTGAAAATTATTAACAATTCCAGAATTATATACATGTCTATCAAACGGAATTACCATCCCCGTAGAATTCCTGAAACGGTCATGCAAGCAAGTTAACACCTCCTTGTCAAAGACTTTTGAAAATTATGAACAATTCTTCTGCCTGATAATCCTACTAATAAAGTTAATCACTGTAGAATGTAAGAGGTAGCATTCTGCCAATGACATTGTTCATCTTGTAGTGGTATGAAAGTATCGGGAAACACATCAAATACTAATAGTTTATGTCATTCACTAAAAGGCTCTCGCTTTAGAGATGTTCATCGAAAACAATGTTATTACCCCAGACATCAGAAAAAAACTTTCGGCAGTGTCTGCGATATAACTTTTCCTGTCAAATCTTCTCACCGTATGGTTCAATCCATCTCTTATTTCTTGGACCGATAACTGCCCATTTGATTGCTCTGTTGATGGAACTCTTTCTACCCCACCTTCAATCAGTTCTAGTGTTCATCAGGGTTCGGGTTTCCCCACTTACGATTGCACACCGCATGTTACATCAACATTAATTTTAGAAACGTAGAGTTTGAGCGCCTCCTTCGAGTGGGGTCACACTAACCTTGTTTCTTTTAACAGCGAGAAAACTCAAGTACTACTCATATCAAAAAGACGCAATCATACCATATCTCACTCAACATAAGTGTCACTCAACTAGGGCCCTCACAGTTGCCCTAAATGCTAGGCCTCACTATCGCTGAGGATCCCTTCTGATGGAAACACATTCTTAGCAAAGATAGAGCTGCATCAGGCCTTTCTCTTCAGGGCTCGAAAATATTTCAGCCCGAACACCTGCTGACGCCCTACAATGTTGAAGAGAAGTCAGTAATGGAGTAAAGTGGACGGTACTGCTGCTAAGCACACAGTCATCCTGGATCGCATCTAGAGAGGAGCCACTCGACTAACTGCTATTCAATCACTAACGGGCACGTTCCTGCTTCTGTCCCACAGGCATGTTGTTTCTCTCTCACTCTTTGCCTTTTCTGTCGTTACTATAACGGTTTGTGTTCTTCGGTACCGTTTGGTCCGATATCGCCACAACTTACGCACCGCCATCCTACTAGATCATTCTTCATATGTCCACTGTTCAGCCCACGTTAACCACTATAATCAGTCCTTTTTTTTTTCTCTTGGAACATCGATCTTCTGACATCTCCCAGCTTGTATTTCTGCTGTTGGTGCTGCCCTGCAACAATTTAAACCGAAAATTAATAACATCAAGCAGGTGAACCTGCAAAATTCACGAGCAGTACTACTTCCAGACTCAGTAAAACATAACGCAACAATATCTTACCGAATACTCAGCGCTTTCTTCTTCTCCAAACATTAAATACCCTATTAACTTTCCTTACTCTACCCTACATTACTCGAACAGAATAAAAAAACAAACAAACAATATTTGAAAACTGCCATGCTTTGAATATTGCATTTAGTTACATTTAAAACTGTTTAAACAACAAAGATAGTGATGGCAACAACAATAATAATACAAACAATTGCAATAATCCTTTCTACTATAGGCACAAGGCCTGAAATTTAGAGGAGGAGGATAGTCGATTACATCGACCCCCCCCCCTCAGTGCGTAACTGGTACTTAATTTATCGGCCCCGAAAGGATTAAAGGCAAAGTCGACATCAGTAGAATTTGAACTCAGAACGTAGCGGCAGACGAAATACTGCTAAACATTCCGTCCAGCGTGCTAACGATTCTTATTTCTTTATTGCCCACAAGGGACTAAACATAGAGGGGACAAACAAGCACAGACAAAGGAATTAAGTCGATTACATCGACCCCAGTACACAACTGGTACTTAATTTATCGACCCCGAAAGGATGAAAGGCAAAGTCGACCTCAGCGGAATTTGAACTCAGAACGTAACGGCAGACGAAATGCTTAACGGCATTTCGTCTGGTGTGCTAACGATTCTGCCAGCTCACAACCTTCAGCAATAGTAATAATAACAAAAAAATAACAGAAAGAGATAGATAGATAGATAGAGAGAGAGAGAGAGAGGGAGAGGGAGAGGGAGAGAGAGAGAGAGAGAGAGAGTGAGAGAAAGAAAAAAACAGGGAGGGAGAAAGCAACGGAGAAAGCGGGAAAGATGCAAAGCATGTGAGGAATGGGAAGAGAGAGAGAGAGATAAAGAAAGAGAAATAGAAAGCGACACCATAATTTCATATGATCTACTACTACTAGTAGTAGTAGTTGGAGGAGGAGGAGGCAGAGGAGGAGGAGGCAGAGGAGGAGGAGGCAGAGGAGGGGATGATGATAAGGAGGAGGAGGAGCTGGTGGCATTGCTGATGGTGGTAAGTTATAATAACCAACTCCCCTATCCCTGCCTCTGATGCTATGTTTGTTTCTTACTTTTATAATCTTTTCAGCCATAAAATTCCTCATTTTGGCATTTATGAGCAACATGTCTGCCTGTCTGTCTGTCTGCCTATCTGTCACTCTTTCTCTTTCTTTCTTCTTCTTCTTCTCTTTCTCTCCTCCTCTTTCTCTTTCTCAGTTTCTCGACGTCTAGAAATGGCTTCGCACTTTTTCTGGAACCTTTCTGTCTGCCCCTGACACTGGCTCAGCCATGAGAGCTGAAGGGTGGGGGTGCTAAGTTGTGACATGCTCCTACAGATATAAACTCTTTCAGTGTTTGCCTGGTAGAGTGGGACAAGCACTCTACACTCATAGTTTATATTTGTTGGGGGCCGATTAAGATTTTCAAGTCTGAGTAAAAACGGAGCATATTCCCTGGGACAGATCCCTACAGTGAAACGAGTTGTATATATATATATATATATATATGGCACTCCGTCGCTTACGACGTCGAGGGTTCCAGTTGATCCGACCAACGGAACAGCCTGCTCGTGAAATTAACGTGCAAGTGGCTGAGCACTCCACAGACACATGTACCCTTAACGTAGTTCTCGGGGAGATTCAGCGTGACACAGTGTGACAAGGCTGTCCCTTTGAATTACAGGCACAACAAAAACAGGAAGTAAGTGTGAGAGAAAGTTGTGGTGGAAGAGTACAGCAGGGTTCGCCACCATCCCGTGCCGGAGCCTCGTGGAGCTTTAGGTGTTTTCGCTCAATAAACACTCACAACGCTCGGTCTGAGAATCGAAACCGCGACCCTATAACCGCGAGCCCGCTGCCCTAACCACTGTACATAGTTGTAATATCTATGTAAAGTAAATCAGGTTCCGTCAGACATAACGCATGTGTCTTGGGCCCAGATTTGGTGTAACAGCCCAAATAGACATAGCACGAATCCGTAGCAGCCTTGTGAAGTGGAAAGCCTTCAGTGAAAAACCTACAAAAATAAAGTAATAAAAAATGAAAAATATCTTTCATATCGATTCGTTCCGCCAAAAATAAGAGAGAAATCTAAAACCCCAGCTATCCAAATCACAAACATGCATAAAAAATATATAAGGTCTGAAGAAATCACATGTACTTTACTAACTACTATTGGCAAGTGTGAGTCCCGTGTGTCAGAGTAGCAGTTCCGGCACGTCTCTTTCGCCATTCTCCGGGACAACGCCGTTTCGATTTTGTCTGCTGGGACCATGAGGCGGACTAACAAACCTTTTTAGATATTTCTTTGCTATGAGGAAGAGGAAAGATAGGATGATTCAGGTAGGGCTCTTCATCAAATTTAAATAGTTATTTCATTAAGCATTATGAGATTACGATTGACATCAGCAAAGATTTCAACTCCAACACTGGTTAATATTTAATTTTTCACATCATCAAGCCTATGCAGTAGTCGAGTGGGATTGTACGTAGATGTTCTGTATTCCAGAAATAGCAGTCGAATATCTATCAGATTACATCCAGCAGACTTCAAAAGTAACACCTCGGGTAACGTAGCCTTGTCTTTCTTGCACACAGGGAAAAGACCGAATAACTACAGCTGGAATGCCTTTCATCATAGGTCTTTTCGATCGGGACAAGAAGAAGAAGAAGAAGAAGAAGAAGAAGAAGAAGAAGAAGAAGAAGAAGAAGAAGAAGAAGAAGAAGAAGAAGAACAACAACAACAACAACAACAACAACAACAACATGATCTTGAGATCGTGAGTACAACATCCTAACCATTAGGTCACTCGCCTTCACTAAGATATGCATAAAGGCAGAAAATTTGCATAATCATTAAAACATCGGACAAAATGTTTTTCAGTATTTGTTCTGGTTCTTGATTATGTAAATTCAAATCCCATCGAGGTTAGATTTGACCAAAATCGATAAAATAAAGTACCGAAACGGGCGGTGAATTGGGGGAATTATTATAACGTTTGGCAAAATCAATAATTGTTCTCGTGTTAAGGCGGTGAGCTGGCAGAATCGTTAGTCCACAGGGCAAAATGGGTAGCGGTATTTCGTCCGTCTTTACGTTCTGAGTTCAAAATCCGCCGAAAATGACTTTGTCTTCTTGGTCAGCTGAAAGCAGTTTTGGAACAATTTTGGCAGACACATATCTCATTCACAAATCTTCAGTGAAAATGGACTGAACTGAACCATAATGAATCTGCACATCCTCTGATAACTCATGGATGGTAATTCAACGATTTCCCTTCAAAGCTGCACGTACATCTGCGATGTTTTTCTCAGTTCTGTTGGTTGCAGGTTACTCGGAACGTTCCTCAAAATCGACATTTTTCTGAACCACTCGTACACTTGTCTGCGGTTCATACACTCCTCACCATACGCTTTCTGAAACTTTGCGTAGGTCTCTGAGCAGGTATCATCATAACAACTACTGCAGTAAAGAGCGGAAGTGAGCTAGAACGTTAAAACTTTGTGCGCATGCGCAGCAGAGTTTCAAGGTCAATCTGTGACAACCGGCTTTACTCTGCATGCTTTAGCTTCGTTACTATGGCAACAGCACGGATACTTATTGATCAGACCTCGTATGTACACGCATGCGTTTCACACTGTGACATACATTTTAGAGCTTAATGAGGGCGAAGAAGCACACATACATACACACGGTATCGCACACACACACGCACACACACACACACAAACAAATACACGTAGCTGTGTGATAAGAAGCTTGCTTTCCAGCCACATGGTTCCGAGTTCAGTCTCAATGCGTGGCACGTCTTGCGTCCTTTACTATAGCCTCGAGCCGACCAAAGTCTTAGAAGATTTGGTAGATGGAAACTGAAACAAGCCCGTCATTTATATACATACATACATATATATATATATATATATATATATATATATATATATATATATATATATATATAACGTGAGAGAGTTAGGGGTTGGGGTTCAACCCACTAAGGGATAGTATCTATCCAGTATACTGTTGGGAGGGTACCCAATTATTGCTACACTAGTGCTATACTAGGTGCAATCAATGGGAGCGGGTAAAAGTGGTGGTTTTAAACTTCTGTTCATCCTCTAATTCCTTATGTAATTTGTACTTCTATATGTAAACCAGGTTGGCAAAATAACATAGTCAGCCATAGACACCTGAGCTTTGTTTCTCTCTTTCTTTTTCCTTCTTTTTTTTGTCATTTTTGCTATGAATTAAGTTAATGAATTCAACGGGATACGCCGTCTACAAGTAGTTGGGTTCAGCATATTATCCTCCATTTTCTAATTGTTATATATATATATATGTGTGTGTGTGTGTGTGTGTGTGTGTGTGTGTGTGTGTGTGTGTGCGTGAGTGTGCGCGTGCGAGCGTGTGTCCGGTGTGTGCATGCATGTCTGTGCCTTTGTGCCTGTGTTTGTTTGTTTAGTCAAGGCGGTACACAACATTGCTGCAGTCCAATCACTGAAACAAATGAAAGTAAAAAAGAAAAATAACATACACGGATAAGTGTCTTCTACGATAACCTCAGGTCGAACAAAACGACCAAACTTTTCTGAGTGGATTTGGCAGACGGAAACTGAAAGAAGCCCGTCATATGTGTCGCTAAGTGGTGCTATTAAGTTAGACATGACCTGGGCCAATACTGATCGAAACCTACCAAAGTATCAAAGTAAGTACGTATGTATGTATGTATGTATGTATGTATGTATGTATGTATGTATGTATGTGTGTATGTGTGTGTGTGTATGTGTGTGTGTGTGCGTGTGTGTGTATGGAGCGCTGAAATTTACAAGTTTTTTTCATTCTCTCTCTGTTTATTGTCTCGTATTCCTTTCTGTTAAAGAGCGTAGGCTCGAAATGTAAAACTAATACACGCTTGTTGTTCATACACCTGTCTTTACCTTTCGTTTTTCTATAAATTGTGACTATATATATATATAATGTATATATATTCTTTGTATTATTACATTATTGAACGCACACGTCCTATTTTACAAGTAAGTCTACTATTATTCTGACGTGACTATCTTTCTATCTATCTGTCTATCTATCTGTCTATCTATCTATCTATCTATCTTTCTATCTATTTATCTATCTGTCTTCCTCCATCTTTCTATCTATACCTCTGTCCTGGCTTCTACTTCACTGCTATACCCTTCTGTCCCTTCCTCCTTGTTCCACTTCCTCCCTCCACCATCCTCTCTATCTATTTATCTATCTGTCTTCCTCTATCTTCCTATCTACCCTTCTGTCCTGGCCTCTACTTCACTGCTTCTGTCCCTTCCTCCTTGTTCCATTTCCTCCCTCCATCATCCTCTCTGCTCTCGTGTGACCTGTGGTCAGCTTTCTTTTCACTCCAGCCGCTGTGAAGGCAAGACGAACTACTAGCGTTCTACCTCAGATTTGCGTTTGGCCGTACGGCTTTTGAATGTTGTTTTCACTGTCCATTTTTTCCTGTCTTGGTTTGTGTTTGCCACCTTGGAATCCTCTGTGTAGTTGGTTGATCCACTACTCAGGAAGAGACTATTCTAGAGTACGTCCTGTCTGGTCTTCGAAACGTCTGGATAGAATAGAGACAGCTGATGAAGGGATATTCCAAGGGGCTTTCCGTTTTCCTATGTGTTCGTTCCGTTGTCTGTAGTTTATTGTTCTAACGTCCTGTACCCTGATATGCATGTATATACACATGTAGATGTAAGTATGTACATATATGTGTGTATACATGTATATATATTCTTTGTATTATTACATTATTGAACGCACACGTCCTATTTTACAAGTAAGTCTACTATTAATCTGACGTGACTATCATTCTATCTATCTGTCTATCTATCTATCTATCTATCTTTCTATCTATTTATCTATCTGTCTTCCTCCATCTTTCTATCTATACCTCTGTCCTGGCCTCTACTTCACTGCTATACCCTTCTGTCCCTTCCTCCTTGTTCCACTTCCTCCCTCCACCATCCTCTCTATCTATTTATCTATCTGTCTTCCTCTATCTTCCTATCTACCCTTCTGTCCTGGCCTCTACTTCACTGCTTCTGTCCCTTCCTCCTTGTTCCATTTCCTCCCTCCACCATCCTCTCTGCTCTCGTGTGACCTGTGGTCAGCTTTCTTTTCACTCCAGCCGCTGTGAAGGCAAGACGAACTACTAGCGTTCTACCTCAGATTTGCGTTTGGCCGTACGGCTTTTGAATGTTGTTTTCACTGTCCATTTTTTCCTGTCTTGGTTTGTGTTTGCCACCTTGGAATCCTCTGTGTAGTTGGTTGATCCACTACTCAGGAAGAGACTATTCTAGAGTACGTCCTGTCTGGTCTTCGAAACGTCTGGATAGAATAGAGACAGCTGATGAAGGGATATTCCAAGGGACTTTCCGTTTTCCTATGTGTTCGTTCCGTTGTCTGTAGTTTATTGTTCTAACGTCCTGTACCCTGATATGCATGTATATACACATGTAGATGTAAGTATGTACATATATGTGTGTATACATGTATATATATTCTTTGTATTATATATATATATATATATATATATATATATATATATATATATATATATAAATCCGTATGTGTGTATGTGTATATACATATATACATGTGTGTATGTATATATATGTATATATATATATATATATATATATATATATATATATATATATATATATATATATATATTCACACACACATACGCACACATATACATATACTTGTATGTGTGTGTGTGTGTGAGCGTGTACGTGTGTGTTTGTGCCATACAACCACGCTTGATAACCGGTGTTGGTATGGTTACGTGCCCGTAACCTAGTAATTTTTAGCAAAATAGAGCAATTAAATAAGTACCAAGCTGAAAATGAAATTAGTACTGGGGTCGATTCATTCGACTAAAATTCTTTAAAGCGATGTCCCAGTATGGCCGTTGTCCAATGTCGGAAACAACTAGGTTTGACTGTGTGATAAGAAGCTTTCTTCCCAACCACATGGCTCCGGGTTGAGCTCCACTGTGTAATACCTTGGGCACCTGTCTTCTATTATAGCTTCGGGCCGACCAAAAGCTTGTGAGTGGACCTGGTAGACGGAAACTGAAAAGA
>NC_142935.1:57422452-57424952 GCF_046866305.1 Octopus bimaculoides
GGGTCATTGCGCCTCCACTATATATATATGTATGCATGTATATATATATATATATATATATATTGTTGTACTTGGGGATGGTCATATTGCCAGTTTAGCCAATAAAAACACACGCACTGTATATTTGGTGTTAATTTTTTTTTTTCAGCTTTATATTACATTAATCTTAATCTTAATCTTTTTTTTTTTCAGCTTTATATTACATTAATCTTAATCTTAATCTTTATTGGCTAAACTGGCAATATGACCATCCCCAAGTACAACAAC
This sequence comes from Octopus bimaculoides, assembly GCF_046866305.1. Lineage (NCBI taxonomy): Eukaryota > Metazoa > Mollusca > Cephalopoda > Octopoda > Octopodidae > Octopus > Octopus bimaculoides. The sequence continues at coordinate 57,422,720 of NC_142935.1, forward strand.
ATCTGTTTCAACACACGATTTCACATAAAAAATCTTGCAAAACAAATATGTATATATATATATATATATATATATATATATATATATATATATATATATACTCATTTATTATTTGTATTATATATATAAATGCTTATATGTAAACTTATAGATATGTGTATGCATATGTGTGTGTGTGCGTATGTGCATGTGTGTATATATGTATGTGTGTATACATCTGTATATGTGTATATGTATATAATTATTTCTTTAAACCATACTAAAGTTCAAAGCATAGCAATATAGACTTTTATATTTTCACATTTGCGATTCCTGACACGACCTGAGACATATGTAGCCACCGTTGGGAAACACTTAACATAGACTGGATATGAATTATATTATTTAACGAAAAATTACTGAGAAGAAAAAAATTTCCAATATTATGTGTCAGTATTTTAATCTCTCTGGACCCCCCCCCCCTTATAGATACATCAAACAACTAATATATTTAACTAACTATTAATTAACTATGATCAAAACTATTTCATTCTACTTTATATATATAATTGTGGGACGCCAAATAAATATGCTGAAAACCAGCAAAAAAACAAGGACGTTTCTACGTGGTCTTTCTTCTGGCTAGAAATAGTAGTCACGTTCTTGTGAAACCGTTGCCTGCTGTTTTAGAAACAGATTGGGTATTGTAATATTGATGATGTTATCTTCGTTCGCGTCGGGTGATGAGAGTTATCCAAGCAGTACCATTCTGCACCAACCCACCCCTTCTTCCTAGGTAACACCCATCTCGATCAAGCCTACCCGCACAGTTCTTTTCCACGTCTTAACCAGCCTGCATCTCTCTTATCGTCTTTGACTGTTTACGGCTGTTTTTGCCAGTCTCTCCAACAGTAAGCGCAATGATGTCTTTCAGTTTACTTAGGTCAGCTCTCCACATGATTTCATCGTTTGTGATGTAGTCACGCCAAGTGATTATCTTGATATTTTTGAGGCACCGGTGATGAAAAACATTCACTCTACTGCAAATCTTGCAATGTAATCTTAGTCCTTCAATGTAGTCTTCGTCTTCAATGTAGACTGAGATACATCTAAAACGGTAGGACAGACATAACTGAAGTATTTCTAATGATGAGCCTGTTTTATCATGGAAACCCGAGTTTAAACAACGGCAACACTGATCAATGGGCATATCTTTATTTGGTCTCACGATCCGCACGCAATGAACACTAAATCTCCTTCAATCGATAAAGTAATCCAAGATAATACTGGAGAGACGGGCAGACGACATCTTCTCAATCTGGTTTAATTTCTGATGAAATAATAATAACGTCATCAACCCCAATATCATGAAACAATAATGTCATTAACCACAATAACTTTACCGACCCAGTTCCCAAAACTAGGAACTACATAAGACCTACATCACCACATACTCTGAAAGGGGAGACTTCACCTCACATCATGACGCATAGAGATATGAGTTATTTGGCAAATTTTATGATTAAAGTCAATGTGTATCTGTGTGTGTACGTGTCCGTGTGTGTGTACGTGTCCGTGTGTGTATGTGTGTGTGTGTGTGTACGTGTCCGTGTGTGTGTGTGTGTGTGTGTGTGTGTGTGTGTGTGTATGGTGAGCGTGCACGTGCGTATGTGTGTATTTCTAATTTCCTAGCAAATCATACACGCAATTCTTTCGGAGCATTTTACTTTTTGACGTCACTAGTGACTTTCTTTCACAAAAACCATTCGCCGTGCGACCACTGAATTTTCCTACTGCGTTCCTACAAACATGCTTCAAATGCGCGATTTGTAAAGGGCAGTCGTCGTAGCCTTTGAAGAGCTTTCTTACACTGATGGGTTTAGCGTGGTTGAGGCTCATCAATGATGATGATGATGATCGCTCAAATACTATCTTTGGTTAACTCCGAGTATGTGTTTGGTGCAGCTCCATTCTCTTGTGATTTTAAATTTGATACTAGTAGAAAAAAAAAGTAAATAGCGAGTGGGGGTGCACGGTTTGCAGAGAGGTGCGTTGTAGGCTGGAAAGAATGAAATAAATATCTAGTTCTTGGTCTGGAAGATGCAACAAAGAAAGGGTAAGTAAAGAAGAAATAAGAAAGGACTAAGATGACTAGACCACATTACTCCGTAAAGAGCATGGAGCCAGTTTCCTAGTTTCTCTGGCGTATATGTTCCTCCCTGACGATCTGTCACAGAATTACTCATTTTTTTTT